>NW_028318375.1:0-300000 GCF_062004578.1 Staurois parvus | reverse complement strand
GCCCAGACATATGAAGAATACGGGAGATTGTAGTCACATGTACCACACAACCAGTACTTGCCAGATATTCCTGCAGCTCCTTTAATGTTGCTGTAGGCCTCTTTGCAGCCTCCCAGACCAGTTTTCTTCTGGTCTTTTCATCAATTATGGAGGGATGTCCAGTTCTTGGTAATGTCACTGTTGGGCCATATTTTCTCCACTTGATGACTGTCCTCACTGTGTTCCATGTTATGTCTAATGCCTTGGAAATTCTTTTGTACCCTTCTCCTAACTGATACCTTTTAACAATGAGATCCCTCTGATGCTTTGGAAGCTCTCTGCTGACCATGACTTTTGCTGTAGGATGTGACTAAGAAAATGTCAGGAAAGACCTTCTAGAAAAGCTGAACTTTATTTGGGGTTAATCAGAGGCATTTTAAACAATGGCAGGTGTGTGCTGACTCCTATTTAACATGATTTTGAATTTGATTGCTTAATAATGAACACAGCTACATCCCCAGTTATGAGGATGTGCACACTTATGCAACCACATTATTTTAGTTTTTTATGTTTACTCCCCCCTAAAAGATTTCAGTTTGTTTTTCAATTGAGTTGTACAGTTTATAGGTCACATTAAGCCTGGGTTTGCACTTGTGCGGTGCAACATACCGCATGTGATTCGCACAGGAAGTGCACCGCATTGCTGTGCAAATCACATGCGAATTCTGTGTGGTGCGAATTGAGAGATACATTTTGTATGGCTGAAATCGCATCACATTTGCACCAAAATGGTGCAGGGCCTTTTTTTTGATCTGCACTAGAATCGGATTGCATGGGTGTTCACACCTATGCGATCCGATTCTGCACATCGCACTGCGTTTTGCGAACTGATTTTGGGGTGTTAACGGGGTGCGATTATGATGCCGTGTGTAAATCACACAGAGACCGGTGCAAATTTCGCACTGCATCAGTGTGAACCCCGGCTAAAGGTGGACAAAGTTCTGAAATGATTTATCTTTGTCTCATTTTATTACATCACAGAAACCTGACATTTTAGCAGAGGTGCATAGGCTTTTTATATCCACTGTACAAATGTTCCTCTGTTTGTGCTGGAAGTGCACTCCTAGCACTGTGACCAAACTGTCTGTGACCATTTCGGGTCTTATACTAACAATCAAGAACCAAAAGAACCAGCTCTCAATCATATGATCGCTGTGACTGGCTATCACAATGATCATTCACTTTGTAGCTTATCTCTGTTTTTTTCTTTCCTCTGTGAAGAGGAAAAAAACAAACGTCACCTCCAGAGAGGGGGAATAGATACAATGTATATTTTCCTCTTTGCTGGAGAAGTCTGTAAAAAAACAAACAAACAAACAGTCTGTTGGGGAAAAAAAAAAGATTAACTAGATCAGAGCTTGATCTAGTTCAGTAAGTTTTAGTGTCAGTTAATAACAGTGTAAGTGGCAGTGTGTCATTTAATGGAAGTGCCAGTTAATGGCAGTGTTGGGGAGGTAGTGTGGCCTGACTATGGGTATAAAGTACAAATAACACTTGTGAAATCACTACGATTGTTAGGAGTAGGAGAATTTATTTTGTATGTTTTTTTGGTGGTGGGTCATTGGGATGGCATAAAAATATAAAGTTAAATAAAAATAAATATTTTTTTGTTATATTTTATGCCAGTTTTCATTTCATAACAAAAACAAAATAAGAAATATCCATTAATATTTGCCACCAATGTTCAATCTGTCCTTAAAAAACAAGGTATAATTCCCCTGGATACGCTAAGTAGTTGTGATGATGTGTACAGTTTTACTAACATATGTTAAACATGCCAAAGTTGTAGAATTGGATTGGAGCATCCCAACTTGTTTGACTCTGTTCATGAAGGGGTTAAGGAGATGTCAGAGGTTTATTAGACGCTAATGTCACCTTTGCATTATCTTGAAGCCAATAGAGCCCAGAATAAGGTGGCTACCATTCTTGACCTCTGCAAGTATTCTAATTGTTTGTAATTGAACCCAATATTTTAACTCTTTTGCTGCCAGAGCCTTGTTTTTATTTTGTGCACACGTACTAAAATGCACTTTTTTTTAAACATTAAATCACAGTTAAACCCCCCAAAGCATTAAATATTTTCTGAAAGCAGATACGCTGTATAATAAAGTAATGATTGCTGTAGTTTTTTTTTATATCACATGATATTTTTGCTTTTGTCAATCAAATCTGAATGTTAAAAAATACACCTAAAATTTAGTGCACACAAATGCAAGTCTAGAATCCTTTGATAAAATATCAAGTAAATTAGGTTGTGTTGAGTAAATAGTTACCAAATATAGCAAGCCCTAAAATAGCAAAGAATGACAGAACTCTAGATTGTTTATAGGTGATGCTTTAAAAGCTTTTACAGGTCATTAATGTAGATTTAACAATCAATGATGGCCCTAGAATTATTGATCATTATTAAACTTAAATTTGTTAAAAACATACCCAAATCCATAGTTCTGCTCAAGACTTGCCCCTCTTATACATGGATAATCTGGGTGCTGGCCCGTATAGTCCGACTGCACTCTCCATCACAAATATGAAAGAATGTATCAGCTCCCCTATTCTTGTGAGCAAGCCAGGAGTGGTGAAATGCGTTAAGGACAGTTGAATCTCAGGTGGAGCCATTTTTGTATGCAGTCCCTCTGTCGACAATATATAAATGTGGCAAGATGAGCTAAGCGTGGACTGCAGCCGATACATTTTTTCATATTTAAAACTTTTTAAACTTTAAAAACTAGCCAAATCTCTTAGTAAAAGCAGCACACATAACACTTGTTAGGCACACAGTTGACCTTTTGGTTGCATATAGATGTTAACCCCTTTCCAGCCAGTGTCATTAGTACAGTGTACAGTATCAGCACTGATCACTGTATTGTGTCACTATTGATGTCAGTGTACCCCCAGCGAGCGTCAGCTAGTGCCAGATTGCCCTCCACACTGTCATAGTCTTGCTATAAGATGCCGATTACCGCCATTACCAATATAGCATCATAGGTGCATAAATTATATACAAACTATATCATAGTTTGTAGACGCTATAACTTTAGTACAAATCAATTAATATACACTTTTGTGGGATTTTTTTTCTACCAAAGACATGGCAGAATACATTTTGGCCTAAATTTATGAAGAAATTACATTTTTTTATTGTTTTTATTGGATATTTTTTATAACAGTAGAAAATATTGTAAATTTCATTTGGGTACAGTGTTGCATGACCACGCAATTGCCAGTTAAAACGGTAGTAGACTGCCAAAAAAATTTGCAAGAAAAAGGTCTCCTGCAAAATAATAGCATCATGTGCTAGTATGCATCGCATTCTAGCACATTATGAAAGACTTGCTTTAAAACAAAGCCCTTTGACAGGGCCTCCATCTCCACCCGCTCTTTCTTCTGGGTTCATGGGATTCTGCTGTTTAGCCAAGTCGCGTTGACGTCACGGACATTGCACGGGCATTGGAGTGTGCATGCGCCGTGGACATCACTGGTTGCTACTATAGTAAATAGCTCCTGCATGTTTAATAGATATTTACTGTACCTAAAGGTAAGCCTTATTTTAGGCTTACCTGTAGGTACAAGTAAACAAGGTAGGTTTAAATAGACCAGTAATAAATAGCAAAAAATGCCATGGTCATGAAGGGTGTAAAACTTTCCAGCGCTCAAGTGATTAATAGCAAAAGGGTTAACACTTTGAATTACTGGTCTGAAACAGGGTTTACAATCTCTAACTAGGTAAAGTGCCAGTAAAGTATCAATTGTTTAAAAATAACAAACGTCATACCTGCTTTGTGTAATAGAATTGCACAGAGCAGCACTGATCCTCCTCTTCTGATGTCTCCCACTAATGCCTCTGGCTCCTCTTCTGGGTGTGCCACTATAGGAATTGTGGTATACCTGCGGGCTCGATCCTGAGCCACACTACTTGCGCTCATAGACACAGACAGAGTGAGTGCCCCAATCCCTCGTCATAGGATTTGACTGAAAGCAGCGGGAGCCAATGGCTCTTGTTGCCTCAGCAAAGCCTGTGAGAGCTGGGCAGCAGCTACAGATAAGCACAGTGCTGGATTGAGTGAGGGCTCAGGTAAGTATAAGGGGGTGAGGGGGCAATATTAATAAACATGTTTTAACCTTAATGTAGGGTAAGCATTAAAGTGATATTAAAGGCAAGTTTTTTTTGTTTTGTTTTGTTTTTAAATAACAAACATGTTATACTTACCTGCTCTGTGTTTTTGCACAGAGCAACCCCGATCCTCCTCATCTCATGTGTCCCGCTGATGCTTCTGGCCCCTCCTTCCTGCCAAGAAACCTGACAGCAAGCAGCTTGCTATGAGGGTACCCAAGCAGGCTTGCTTTCAAGCCACTGTTCTGTGTGTCCATTCACGCACAGAGCTGCGCCTCGGCCCCACCCCCTCTCTCATCATTGGCTCACTGGCTGTGACTGACAGCAGCGGGAGCCAATGTCCTAGCCATTGAGGAGGGAAAGTCCCCGGAGAGCCGAGGCTCTCGTGCACATTGCTGGATCGTGATGGGGCTCAAGTATTGGGGGGTGCTGCTGCACATAGAAGGGTTTTTACCTTCATGCATTCAATGTAAAAACCTCAAGCCTTTAGAACCACTATAACGTAAAAAATGTTTAGGATTTAGAACGGCAGCATATTTTTACAAGCTAAGTGGCAACACTACCCAGGACTGTGAAGGATGTCTGTGTTTCTCTCACACTTCTTGAAAATCATTGGTTTAGCCATGCATGCATGTAGGCTATGGTTGTCATTCATTCTCAAGAACAGTCTCCATTTTGAGGGGTCTGTACCTTGGAAACAAATGTCAAACTGAAGCACAAAAAACTGAGGCTGCCATTTCTGACTTCTTTTAAAAATACTATTTTTCTACTGTCATTCTGACCACTGGATTTAGTAAGCTCCAAGTTCCTAATCTGGAAGAAGGCAAACCACTGTAGTCTGTGTACACTTCTATTGTTCATTCATCCTAAGGATAATTATCATAGTCAAGAGTCTGTAAAACACACAATAGTACTTTTCTTACACTTCTTATGAAAAGAAGCAGCAAGCTCTAAATATATTCTCTGGAAACAGAGTCGTGCAGGTGCGTCTAAAAATGAGTCTCAGAAGGACATGGTGCACTACAAATTCCATAGGGACATGCTTACTGAACTTGTTTGTAATTAAAGCATTTGTACTTGGCACACATCTTTCAAAAACTTACTTCCATACTTAAAAGTGTGAAGTAAACAGTATGAGCTGTTATTAGAACCAGAAAATTAGGGTAATTTAGCTAAACAGCTAGCCAGACATATGCCTGACATATGCATGTGACCCAGCCTGATTAAACCATTGGAGTCAGGCACAAAGTAAAGATTCAGTATTGCATGGCTGCTGGCTTCATATATCTTTAAGGGGTTTAGTGGCAAGTTTTATACAATAAAGTTCACAGTTTTAAAACTGAATGCCAGATAAATGGTTAAATACACAAATTAAAAACATATTTAGGAGCTGTTTTACAAAATTATTTGTATTTCTTTTCATCCATTCCTGCCACATAGCACAACGCTATCTGGCAGGACAAGAGACCCAATCTATCTGTTCTGAAATTATTATCACTTACAGGTTTCCCTCCCACCCACAGCCTGGGACAGGATCAGTAAAAAGAAAAGAGGCAAACTGTTGAGCTCATGAGTCTGCCCTGTCCTCCTATCAGCACTGTATTTTGCACTGCAGCACAACTAACTCCTTTTACTTCTTTCCCCCCTCCAGTCTGAGCTGTGCTGTACAAGATCATAATAAGCTCAGGCACCTACACTGCTTGCCTTTAATAATATTCTTGTTTCCGTAAGTGCAGTGCACGGCAACACTTTTTAATGTGTTGGTAAGGTGAGTTGTAGTGCCATTCAGAATTGCAGCACAATACTGTGAACAGGTTTTCAAGGATGGCCTAATGAATAAGGAGCTGCATTCATTTGTGTCTTTATATCTGCCTTCATTTCAGCTTAAAAGAATATGTAAATCCAACAATTCATATTCCGGATATGTGCCTGCTATACTATGTATTTGTATGATAAAGTATCCTGTTCTCTTTGTATTGCTTCCTTTGTGTGAAATCCCTGGTGTTCCTGCCAGTCCCTCTGATCTCCTATTAAAAACTGACCACACTAAGCAGGAGAGCACACCATGCTCAGTTCTCTAACTGTACTGGGAATTTAGCCTGCTAGCCTCCAATGATCACACTTGTACTGACACACACACACCTCTGCACACCCTTTCACTTGGAAGATCTGTGTTCTGCTATTTCTCCTCCTTTAGCTCTTATGCAGCTGAGAACAGAGGGAATGTGATCACTTTTAAAAAAGGGGAAACAAGGTACTTACAATTTTTTTTATTTGTATAGACAAATGTTTTGTCTTTCATTTCTATTTTAAACTGAATGGATTGTTTTACAAGGTGAGGGTTTACAATTATTTATTTACTGCTATGGCAATTATCCAGCTAAACTAACATGTTCCCCTCTAGCACCAGAATTGGATACATGAAAGAATTTTAGTTTTTTCTTAGATTTTAAAAACCTTCAGGCATATCAATCATTTTCTTTCTAAAAATAGGAAAGGAACTACAATATAAGGCTCCATGCACACTAGCATTTTTTTTAAGCTCAAAAGACACTGAATAAAAGTGCTGGTAATAGCATTTTTTAGTAACTTGTAGGAGCATTAGCATTTCATTAGTGTTTTTACAGTACACATAGGAAGAAAACAAAGCTAAAAAAAAGCTGTTAGGAGCGTTTTAGTAACGTTTAGGAGAGTTTAGCATTTTTTTTTGCTGGAAAAATGCTCCCAAAAACTCTACAAAAACATTTTTTTTTCTGCTCCTACATGTTAAAGCTCAAAAAATGCTAATAGTGTGCATGGACACATAGGATAACACAATTTAGCTTCAAGGAGCAGAAAACAGCTTCTAGGAGCTTAAAAAACGCCAGTGTATGGAGTCTAAGCCTTTTTTTCCCTTGCCTGTTTGTTTACATAAATTTTAGTGAATTTTTTTTTTTTTTTGAGGGGGGGGTTTACTAAAGCTGGAGAGTTCAAAATCTGGTGCATCTCTGCATAGAAACCAATCCACTCCCAGGTTTATTGTCAAAGCTTAACTGAACAAGCTGAAGTTAGAAGCTGATTGGCTACCATGCACAACTGCACCAGATTCTGAGTGCTCCAGTTTTAGTAAATCTCCCCCCCCCCTTTATGTCTGTTGTGTTTTCTTTCCTGTAATTAAACATATGGCATGTTGCAGTTTTGTTGATGCTGGCTGCCATCACTGTATTCAGTGGGATTCTTTTAAATGTCTTTGCATTTTCTGTCAAATATCTTTTAGAAGGACTAAAAAGGATTCGAAACTGTGCATATAATGGCTAAAACTGCAGAAATACAACTTGCATTGCTTTCAGTGTTTTAACCCTCCTTGAATTAAGGAATAAACATGTTAAAGTGGTAGTAAAGTTTGTTTTTTAACTTGTATTTACGGGTAAGACTATAATAAGGCTTACCTGTAGGTACTATGAATATCTCCTAAACATGTACTACTTAGGAGAAATTTGCTTTTAAAGCAGCTCCAGCACTTGTGTTCTGAAGGAACGGCATGCCTGTGCCGTTCCTTCAGAGCTGTGTGTTGTAAAAATTGACATCATTGTGGCTCAGCCATTCAGGCTGCCAGACCCCTCAAACCCAGAAGAAGGACCAGATGAAGATGGAAGCAGGGGCGGACTGACAACTCATGGGGCCCCCGGGCAATAGGGGATCATGGGACCCGTGTCCTTGCCCAAACAAAAAAGCCTATGAAAAAGGTACCAGGGGCATCTCATGGGGCCCCCTACTGAACCTGGGCCCTTGGGCAATGCCCGAGTTTCCAAATGGTCAGTCCGCCCCTGGATGGAAGCCTTGTCAGCGGTGACAGTGCGCCTCTGGAGGGTTTCATTTTAAGGTAAGTTTCACATAATGTGCTAGTAAGCAATACATACTAGCACATTATGACATTGCCCTGCAGGGGAATTTTTTTTTTTATTATTACTACCGCTTTAAGGTTTATTACTTTGATGCTGACTACACATACAGTATAATAATCGGGAGGATCAATAAAAGACTAAGTTCTAAACATTTTTCTACACAAAAAGATTATTTTACAAAACAAAGGATTACATTGTTCTTTTTAGGGAAAACAATTGTATACCGACCAAACTGCACATTTAGTGCAATTTCTGAAAGATAAGATATTTTAATTAAAATGATTCTTATGGTGAAGGATTGTATCATTAAATGTATGATACATGGCCAGCATTTGATTCTACAGAATGCAGACACACATTTGGTATATATTTAAGACTGCATTCACACTTCTGTGTTGATAGCTGGTAGTAAAATGTGTGTTACTTTAACTAATTTTAGCATGCAGGTGTGTGCCCATTGTGGTGGCACAAAATTATTTTTTCAATAGTGACCCAATGCACACATATAGTAACTTAAATTGCACCTGCATTACAGCGCTCCTCAATTCACAGGAGGGAATTTACTAAAACTGGAGCAGACAGAATCTGGAGCAGCTGTGCATAGTAACCAATCAGCTTCTAACCCCAGCTTGTTCAGTTAAAGTGAATCTGAACACCACGAACGAAAAACACTAATTAATTAATTTTTAATATTCAAAGCAAACTCCCTCATCCATCCATGTCTCCATTGCATTTTTCGCTGAGAAATCACTTTGAAAATCAGTCTCTAGCATTTCTGGCCATGGGCATCTTGAGTAAGGGCAGATGATCCTCCCCTTCTTAAGACTCCTGGGATGTATGGCATCATTTGCCTAGGCATGGAAACCAGGAAGTAACTGGAGAAATGTAAAAACAGTTCAAAACGTAAATATAATATACTTTCCTATCTATGAACTAATGCTAGCAGCATAAAGCTTAAAAATAGTCAATGTTGATTGAGAGAGTGAAGTTTAAGTTATGAAAATAAAAACTAGAAACTGATTAGTTGCCATGCACAGTTGCTCCAAATTCTGCCTGCTCCAGTCTTGGTAAATTCCCGTATCTGTGTGTTATGCTGTGCTGCACTTACAAAAAAGAGTGCCGATCCATTTTTTTCTTGCATTTAAAAGCAATGATAAAATATTCAGAATGAGAATTGCCCTATATGCTCAATTCATGTAAAGTCTGCATTAAAGCTGCACTAAATGACTAAGTGCTGCATTCTGCATTCATTTTGACAACAAACATCACAGCACAAAGATAACTTTAAGCTGGGCAATAGTGTGAATTGGATGCTTAGGACACATTGAGCTTTGAAGTGCTTTGTAGGAGTTACAAACTTGCATCCAGTGCTTCATTTTGATAACACTTTTTTTTACCACTTTTTATAGTACCTAAATTAGCTGTTGAGACTCAGAATCCTGTAGACAAAAGATGGTAGATCCCTAGCCTGATTTTTTTTTTTTTCAAATTAAAATTGTGCATGTGAAATGCCATGCTGAGATGCATACTTCTCCATCTGGAAAGGCAATAAAGGCATTGGGGTTGATTTACTAAAACTGAATAGTGCAACATCTGGTGCAGCTGTGCACGGTAGCCAATCAGCTTCTAACTTCAGCTTGTTCAAATAAACTTTGACAAAAAACCTGGAAGCTGATTGGTTTCTATGCTGAACTGCACCAGATTTTGCACTCTCCAGTTTTAGTACCACAACCCCATTGCGTGCTGTGTTGGGTGACAAACAGTATGCATTGTGCGATTTATGTGAACCAACCACTGCAGACTTGAGATTGCTTATTGCACTTACGTAATTTGGTCCAGGGGTATTAAATTCCACAAACTCAAGACTCCAGTGCTATCCAAAATCTTTTCCCCAACTTAGGGCTCTTCTCTACCTTCTTGTCTCTGGGAAGAATTTGAACCCCAGTCTGTTTCCTTTTTTAAGGAAACAGACCGCAATATCTACATTCTGGTAGACAGCTGCCATCACCCCATATGGCTGTCTAATATTCTGAAACGCCAGTTCATGCGTATTAGGAGAAATTGCACTGATACAGACATTTACCATACTCAGGCCTTGACTCTGAAACAAAGGTTCATTGAAAGGGGCTATAATGAATCTACACTAACCAGTTCTATGGAATCTGTAGCAAATATGGATAGGGAAGAAATGCTTAAGAACACTAATAAACGAGGCCATACAAGATTTTGTCCATTTATCACCACCTTCTCAATTCAGCATAAAGCTATTAGTAAAATAGTCCGAAAAAATTGGGAAGTCTTGCAAGCTGATCCAGTCTTGGCACGGATAATACCTGAGAGACCAGAGATGATTTTCAGGAAAGCCAACACCCTGAGGAATAGGATAACCCCAAATGTGGCAGATCCACCTGTGACTACATCTTTTTTTACTAATTTAAAAGGGTTCTTCCCATGCAACAAATGCATCATTTGCTGTTGCAATAGCATAAGAAAAAGAAAAACTGAGTCTTTAATGTCAACTACCACGGGTAAAACCTACGATATTAATAACTTTATATCTTGCAATAGCCGCTATGTCATGTACATGCTTGAGTGTCCCTGTCAGAAACAATATGTGGGATGTACAACAAGGAGACTTCGGGACTGTTTACGAGAGCATGTATATATCACAAGAGGCTTCAAAGAACATTCACTCTCGAGACATTATAGGCAACATCATAATAGGGATCCCTCCACTCTCAAGTTTGTCGGGATTGATATTGTCACATCCCATTGGAGGGGTACTCACAAAAAGAGGGCTGTTTCACAGGCAGAAACAAAATGGATTTTTGAAATAGGTAGCCCCCACCCAAAAGGACTTAACATAGATATTGATCTTAATTGTTTTATCGACAACAGTTGATTATTATCATGTTTTTATGGGTTTTAGTGCTCTTTATAGTCCTTTTCATCCCTTTTTAGTATTTTTAGCCTATTTTACCCCCTTTTTTGTTCATTGGGTCACACATGTTTATGGTCATGTCCTCCTCCTCCTCCCTGTCATTTCTGTTATGGAATTTAGTTATATTTTATTGGATTCTACTCGATACGCTATTGCCCCAGTCTCTTAATTTATCATTTTAGGGATATTCTATATTACATACTTCTTATCTTGCTATAAACTTTTTCAGGTTATTTTATTCTATTTTTGATCCTATTTTTGATGGTATCTTATTCTATCCATTTTGATGGTATCTTATTCTATATATTTTTTACATGTTAGTATCTGTCTATTTATTGATGTAAATTTTTGTAAGGACTTTTATGACATTTGAGTATTCTATATTTTCATTGCTGTACACTACCCCCTTTTTGCCATGGGATGTTTTTTAATATTTTTTTATTATTATATTTTTTGATATTATATTATTTAATGTATATAAACTTTATATACATCTATATGAACATCATTTTAATCATTTATCTAATTTTTAACACATTCCCAATCTTGAGGTTGGTTGGTTGAGGAATGGTTCATTCATGGCATATTGTCACTACAGTATGACACTACTGTATTGTTGCTATGAACCCTTGATCTTGTGATTATAGTGTATTCATTTTGATATGGTACGTTTTTTTATGACAATTGTTATTTGGGATTTGGTCCTACATTTACCCTATTTTCTACACCTTATGGGTTAATTTTCTGTAGTGTAGTCTGATACAGACGCCTGCAGACATTATTTATGTCACTCACACACGGACCATGGCAAAATGGCGCTCGCGCATGCGCGCGGGGTTGTTTATGATCTCCGGCAATATGGCGTGCGCATAATGCGAGTGCACTGCCTTCGACTAGATGGGGCGCACGCTGGGCGCATGTGCCACCTACGGCATGATGGCACGCACGCATAAGCGCATGCGCCGCCCATAGTATTTATATACCAGACACACGGCACGGTCATAATGGCAATCCTTTCTGAAGAAGTGCATTAGCACAAAATGCGTCAAAGGACGAGCCAGTACGCCATGACGTCACACCGTCGGTACCCCATGTAGGCCCAGCAGCCACCTATTGATTGTGGATGGTCAGTGCTTCTCCACTTTGTTTGCTTTTTTAACCATGTGGAATTGTTACTTAATAAATCATTTTTACCAATTACTGCACTATGGGCTATCTTCTGTTTGGCTCTTTGGTGAGCTAATATTCATTTATAGAGCCCATTCCGGGTGACTCAGTGGCAGACATTCGAGTGGCAACATTCCATTAATCCAGAGGAGGGAGCTGTTTCCATTAAGATTGGTTGACAAGCATCCATCCATCCATTAAGGAGGCCTCTGGCTGGACCCTATCTGCACCCACCAAGGAAGACACCTTTAAAGTTAAATACTACCCAGAGGGAGGAGAATCCATAAACAGCATTTCCCATCCATCCCATCCTGAGAGGGGGACCTCTGGCTATATTATTTACATGAGTATTTAAAATACACATATGGTGAGTGCGTATTTTTACCACACTTCTGACACGCCACTGAAGTTTGAAGTCACTATCAACCTTTGTAACAAGCAATTTTTACCATGAACTGTCACATTATTTATTTGCTCTATTTATTTGCTCTTTTTATTATCATTATTATTCTAGCGCTGCACTTTGTTATAACGAACCCCAGGACCAAACAGAAGCACCCCAACCAGCCTAGCTGGAACTCTCCATGTCTGAGGTCAGGGATATAATATCCCTCATACTCAGGGCTGTAACAGTGGGCACCAACATAGGGGTTGATTTAGTAAAGGAATACTTTTCAGGCAAACAGACTGTTCACTTTACAAGTGTATGTGCCCTCCACAAGGGAATTTGCTTCAGAACTTAGTAAATGAGGGGAAGCTCTGCTGACTTTTATCATCCAATTACGTACAAGCAAAAATGTTTTTTTTTTATTTTCCTAATGTGATTGGGTATTCTTTAGAAAATGAAGCTTCACCCCATTTACTAAACTCAGGAGCAAATTCCCTTGCAGAGTGCAACTGCACTTACAAAGTGAATCAACCACATAGTGTCCCGTACCCTCGTCCTAAAGGAACATAAAGAGTTTCCAGCATGACACAGGCTAGACTATACCACATGTACAGTACATGCCCACTCCATAACTCTTAACCCTGCTTTCTTCTACTCACAGGTTTTTTACTCAGGTAAATGTACTTAGTAACAAGAATGTCCAAACCAGCAACCATCAAACATAATGCCCTTTCCTTTAAGAAGTTCTGTTACAAATGGAGCACAGTTATCCTATTCTTTAACAATGTCCAATGTTGAAGCATATCCTTTGAACACAGTATTAGAACCCTTTCACACTGAGATTTTAAGTTCTTTTGTATTAACAAAAAGTGCAAGAAAAACTCATGAAAAATGCTTCCCTATGTATGTTTTCACACTGAGGTATTGCGTTTCCATTGCGTTGTATACAATCCTGCTTGCAGCATTTTTGGAGTATGTTCAGTTAAAAAGCACACTTCCTCATTAAAACCAATGGAAAACGCAGCAAAAATGCACCCAAGATGCATTTCTGGTGCAGTTTGTGAGTCACATTTCCTTGAAAAAAAGCAACGCAAAGCGTGGTAAAAACACTACAAATACACATTCGCGTTTTTGCGGTGGATCATTGTGAAAGTGATCTTACACAACACTCCGCACATTTTGAGTCACCAGGAAGAGAGTCTTAGTACCCACCAGGAGCAGACTGACCATTTGGAAACTCGGGCACTGTCCGAGGGTCCGGGGTCAGTAGGGGGCCCCATGAGATGCCCCTGGTACCTTTTTCATAGGCTTTTTTGAGTTTGGGCAAGGACACAGAGGCCCCATGATCCCCTATTGCCCGGAGGCCCCATGAGTTGTCAGTCCGCCCCTGGTACCCACACTTGGAATATAAAAAATATATCTATAATCTCTGGCATACAAGATGAGCACCCGCTTCTACTTCCTTTCTCCCAGAGAGGAATCCATCACTTTTCCCCAAAGGGGAAAGCACTCACCAACAAATTGTGTATGTCGTGCTGTAGATATTCTTCACCCAACCAGCTAAATGGGACCAACCAACCTAGTACAATCAAGTTCATCAAGATCAGTCACATTTGGGCAGATGTTTAGTGGCATGTGAGAAATAATACATTTTGCCTGTGAGCAGTTGTTTCTGTATGCCTGTTCTACCTCTATCTGCTTTCTCTTTCTACAATTGCCTGTTAGCCAGATCCCTCACTTTATCTGCCTGTTCTTTCTGCAGTTAGCTTCATTTACCTGTTTTCTCTGTAGTTGTGTCTATTTGTCACTTATCTCTTGAGCAGCCTTTCTCAACCTTTTCAACACAGAGGAATCCGTGAAATAATTTTCTTGTCTCTGGGAAGTCCTGCTAAAGATGACTGTATATACAACTCATGATACATTAGTGTGATGGTCAGTGGGAAGAATGCTCCTTACACTTGTCATTGGGAAAACTCCCCCTTTACAAATAGATAAAAAGTTCAGTGGTGTTAGTGGGAACTTATCTGAGAGGCAGAAATTTCTCATTGCTCAAGGAACCCCTGGTAACCTCTGGAGGAACTCTGGTTGAGGAACCTTGCTGTAGAGGAATAAATATGATTTTTTCACTTTGCAGTTAGCTGTCTGCCAGTTTTCTCAACAGTTATTCCTATATGTCTGTTCTCTCTACAAATACCTTTCTGCCTGTTCTCTTTATAGTTAATTGTATATACTTGTGCATGCTACATTTACCTTTGCTATGCTTGTTCCCTCTACAGATATCTTCATCTGTCTGTTCTCTATACAGCTAATACCATTTACCCGTTTTCTTTATAGTTCACTACAGTATATCTGCCTGTTTTCAGTAAAGTTAATGTCATTCTTTTCTCTGTAGTTCAACTATATCTGCCTGTATAGTGCTCTGTGAGCAGAGAGCTGGTGACTGTTAGTCACATCTCTCTGCTCTGTCCCCCCCCCCCAATTATTATCTAATTATTATTTAATTATCTCTACCCACCTGTTCTCTCTTTTCTAGTTACCTCTACCTGCCTGTTCTCTCTTTTCTAATTTCCGCTACCTGCCTGTCTACTCTATAATTGTCTCTGCCTGTTCTCTCTACAGTATCCTCTTCTTGCTTCTTCTCTCTCTAGTTACCTGTACCTCCCTGTTCTCTGTACTGCTACCTTTACCTGCCTGCTCTCTCTCTAGTTACCTCCACCTGTCTGTTATCTCTATAGTGACCTCTACCTGCCTGTTCTCTCTCCAGTTACCTCTTTCTGTTCTCTCTACAGTTACCTCTACCTGCCGGTACTATCTACATTTACTTCTATCTGCCTGCTCTCCCTACAGTTACCTCTATTTGTTCTCTATATTGTTACCTCCATACAGGGGTGGACTGACAACTCATGGGGCCCCTGGGCAATAGGGGATCATGGGGCCCCTGTGTCCTCACCCACACTCAAACCACACCCAAGAAAGCCTATGAAAGGTACCAGGGGCATCTCATGGGGCCCCCTACTGACCCTGGGCCCTCGGGCAGTGCCCGAGTGCCCAAATGGTAAGTCCACCCCTGCCTCCATATGTTTTCTCTCCATTTACCTCTCATTTTCTCCCTCCAGTTACATGCATCTGTCATGTCTTTTTACAGCTACTTCTATCTGTCTGTCTTCTCTACAGTTACCTCTATATCCCTACAGTTAACTAAGTCTGCTGGATTTATTTGCACTCTCTTCTATTCTTTTGTTCTTTCTACAGTTACAAATGTTATAAAAGTTAATGCAGCAATTGTGCAACACTGCCACATAACTGCATCCATACTCGTATTCTCAGCTATTATAATTTCAAGAGTTAACTGTATAATATTGATCTTTTTATATTATCCTTTCAAGGAAAATACCAGAGGTTAACATCTCTGACAACCACTCCAAACTATCCCATGATAGAGAACACCAAAATATTCACACTCAGTTCAGAAAAATGAAAATAAAACACACTTGCTGACAAGTTATATTAGATTTCATGCTGTGCAAAGTGCAGTTCGAAATAACTCAGATTTGCTAAATTTACAGTAATTATAGTAGATAATTGTGTGATGGTTACATTTACTGAAATGCACTGTGGATAATTAATAATGTAATTAATATTGTTTCTTTGCAGGAATTTCTAATGTGACAGTTGCTGGTTTCTACATTCAGTAATAATAAACATTTTGTTTATATAGAATGTTGGTCCCCAGGGAACTAAACACTTTATAATTATAAAAAAATAATAAAGAAAATATAATAGATTCTATAAATACCAGATTCATGTTACCATTTACATCTCATAATTGTGGCCTGATAAATGAATGCTTATTAAAAGATATGTAAACCTACAAATTTCAAGATTTTAGCATACCTGACAGCTGGGGAGATGTCATGTAGGTGTGAGAAAGGGAAATGACTTTCTGATTATACATTCTACTTGGAAGTAGAGGCTTCTTTGGTGACATATCCTGTGTAGTTCAAATGAGGTCAGCTTGATAAGCAGAACAGTTACCTATTGTAGTGTTAGTGTCATGGCTGACAGAATCAGTACAAGATCCTTTCATATGGAATGCCAGGAATTGCTAGCAACAAGCATTTTTTTACAACTATTGATACATTCCCACACCCCTCATAAATATAAGATGTCTTTAAGTTGAATCTTCCAATTTGTGAGGAAGTTCAGGAGTGCTGTGTAGGAAGAGATACTGCTTTTATTTATTTATAGTAAGTTTTGCATTAGTATATACTGTATCTTCCATGGCAATGCCCAGGTGCCTTTTGTTTGATAATAGCTTATCTACTAGCCCTGCAACTGGCTAGAAAGAATTTTAACCCCTATCCTTCAGTAAGGTTCACCTCAAAGTTTGAAAACCTCTAGTAAGATTTACATAACTGCTCGGAAACTGAACCTAGGCAGATCTTTGCATCTTTAAATGATAAGTTCACCTTTTGGACAAAAATAATAAATGCATATTTTTTTGCAAGTAAAAAAATGTGCAGTTATTAGTTTTATCTACAGGAGCCTGGAAAGCATTGCACCAGTGATCAGTAGATCACGGATCCCATGCAGGTCTCCTGCAGACCTGTCAGAATATCTGCTTGAGTAGGGGATGTACAGCCAAGCAGATATTCTGACAGGAAGCTTGAATGAACTACCATTCACAGCATCCGTGAATGAATGCCCCACACAGCCATGCTGTTTTAAAATCTGACAGATATTATGGGGAAAACTTCCTCCCGTATTATCTGTTAGTGGGAGATGGGCGGCGGGCGCGACTGCAGCTATGGGAATATGTTATATGTTCCACCCTAAAAACGGGTGGAACATGTAACATGTTCCCAAAGGTGAACTTATCCTTTAATACCTAAGATGAAAATATAAATTTATATATATATATATATATATATATATATATATATATATATATATATATATATATATATATATATATATCAAAAGCATTGTCAAAATGAATGATATTTTCTAATTATTTTAGGCTGGAAATATACATTTTAAAAATCTGATCAGATAATGAAGCAAGGGGAGATGTCCCTTGAAATGTTGCTGTCCCAGGCCTGGTACAGTGATTGAAAGATGAGTGAGGAGCTTTCTAAAATTCAGTGAACACCATATATCCATGTCAGATTATAGGTCTAAGATCATTATTTCCTTGTGCATGTCAAATTCAGAGCAGGACAGAAGGAAGGCTCTGTAGACTGCACCGAAGGGCAAGTCACATGTGTGTGATGATTTGTCATTCTGCAAGACATTACTGCTTACATTTAAAAACACTGAATCCTGCCTCTAGAGGTAATTATTCTTTATTACTGTAAAGGAAAGAAATGGAGCTCTGAGTAAAGGAAGCATAGCACTCTAATTGCATGAACGAGGATCAGAGACAGTGGCAGTAGCAGCATGTGGCCCAAAGGGAGCATGGGTCTAGTAGCAGCTGCAACCTCTTCTCCTACACTGCTTTGTAGTACTAACCTGTCTCTGAAGAGTTACCGTTTCCACCTAAGTGGTGGATTATATAAAATTTATGGTGTGAAATAATTCATGTCACACTAATGTTTAGCTTTTAGCAAGTTGCATTTCAGGATATGTAAATATATGCAAACTTCCACTGTAAAATGTGACAGAAACATACTATATTTGCAATGTAGCACACCAGCATTTTGTCATATGATACTTTGCAATTTTGTCTTAAGTAAATCTGTTACAAACCCAGGCATATCAGGTAAAAATGTCACCTTCAGTGAATATCACATATTACAATGATTGGTAAAATCAAAGATACTATATAGGCAGTTCAGTTTCTGTCCAATCTCAAATTGTCTTGTAAATGTTGTGATATTAGACCCAGCACCTATCACCTCCAAAACCTTTCCATTTCCTTCCTTCCATTTCCAGTTCACCAGGAGGAAAAGCATGTGTAAACTGGAGCATAAAGAATAAATGGAAGCAAATAACCTATTCCAGCATATAGACATATACAGTAGGTCTTTGTTAAACTACTGTCTAGTATTTGCCTCAGTTATTCTTCTGACCAACCATTCTAAAACTCTAAAGGCCATGGGGGAAATTTATCAAAACTGGAGCCACCAGCATCTTGAGCAGCTGTGCCTGTAGCTTTTTTGTTCAAAGCTTACCTGAACAAGCTGAAGTTAGAAGCTAACTGGTTGCCACGTTTAGCTACTCTAGTTTTCATAAATTTCCCCTACTGACTTTTGCTCATTTGCTTAATCAAAGGCAAAATCAAATGACTTGCTCAAGGATGTCCTCTGCTTCAAATTGGTGGTGATAGCCATGGGACTGCACTGTGCAACCAGTGAAATGGATATGCTGAAGGCAGTAGTCATACATCATGCAGGAACAGTGGTGAGGCTGTCATGTCCTGACATAGCCACCACCTTGTACCACGACTCACTGTCAGCTGCCCTAGACTCTCTGGCACCCCTAACCACATGCATCATCAAACCTAGGCCGCTTCAACCATGGCAGAATGACAGCACTAAATGCCTCAAATGTCGCAGTCGCGCACTGGAGAGACTGTGGCGCAAAACCAGGTCCCCTCATGCATTCTCCCTCTACAAATCTGCCTTCCTCACTTACACCTCCTCCCTCCACGCCACCAAGCAGGCCTACTTTGTTAACCTGATCAATACCCTCTCCTCCTGCCCTCGCCGACTCTTCTCCACCTTCAACTCCCTGCTCTCTCCCCCCCCCCCCTCCTCCACTCAGTACCTCACTCACCGCCCACGAGATTGCCACCCATTTCCACAACAAGATTGACGCTATCCGTAAGGACATTGTCAACTCGCAATCTACCTCCCCACCCCGTCACCCCCTCATCTCCCCCCTCCTCTGCCCTCACAACCGCACTGCCCCCCACCTCTCCCAAGGCCCCGCCCACCGTAACCCCCCCTGCACTGCACTCCCTCAGCCCTGTCACCACTGAGGAAGTCGCCAAGGTCCTCTCAGAAGCCCGCCTCACTACCTGCCCCCTGGACCCTATCCTCTCTCAACTCCTCCGGTCACCCCCCTCTTCCCACATCCGCTCCCTCACCCACATCTTCAATCTCTCCATCCCTCCCCCCTATAGCACGCTCATATCACCCCCATCCTCAAAAAGCACTCCCTGGATCCCGCGGACCCCAACAACCTCAGACCCATCTCCCTGCTGCCACTCACCTCCAAGCTCCTTGAGCGTATAGTCTACGATCGCCTAAGCGCCCACCCTACTGACAATAACCTCCTTGACCCACTACAGTCCGGCTTCCGTCCCCTACACTCCACTGAAACTGCCCTCCTCAAAATCACTAACGACCTACTAAACGCCAAAGCCAAGGGCGACTACTCTGTCCTCCTTCTCCTGGACCTCTCCGCGGCCTTCGACACCCCCTCCTCCTTAATAAACTACTCTCCCTTGGCATCAGAGATACCGCTCTCTCCTGGTTCTCATCGTACCTATCTCGACGCTCCTTCAGCGTCACCTACAATGGTGCCACCTCCCCCTCCCTCCCCCTCTCTGTTGGGGTCCCCCAAGACTCTGTCCTTGGACCCCTTCTCTTGTCCATCTACACCTCCTCCCTGGGCAAACTCATACACTCCCACGGCTTCAACTATCACCTCTACGCTGATGACACTCAAATTTACCTCTCTACCCCTCTCCTCACCCCCACTATCTCCGCCCGCATCACTCACCTCCTAAACGACATCTTAGACTGGATGTCGCTACATTTCCTCAAGCTTAACCTCTCCAAAACTGAGCTCCTCGTCTTTCCCCCTGCCCACACCCCCCCCATCCCATCCATCATCACTAACACCACTCTCCTTCCAACCTCATGTCAAATCACTTACAAACACATGCAGGCTCCACCTCCACAACATTGCCAAGATACGTACCTTCCTTACCCTAGACACCACTAAACTACTCGTACACTCCCTGATTATCTCATGCCTTGACTACTGCAACTCCCTCCTCACCGGCCTACCCCAGTGCAAGCTCTCCCCGCTCCAGACCATCCTGAACTCAGCGGCTAGACTCATCCACCTCACCAACCGCTCCACCTCTGCCACCCCCCTCTGCCTCTCCCTCCACTGGCTCCCGATTGCCCAACGCATCAAATTTAAACTTCTAACCCTGACCTACAAAGCCGTTCACAACACTGCCCCTGACTACCTCACCAACCTGATCCCCAAGTACCGTCCTACCCGTACCCTTTGCTCCTCACAGGACCTCCTTCTATGCTGCTCCCTGGTCTCCTCTTCCCATGCACGACTGCAAGACTTCTCCAGGTCCTCCCCCATCCTCTGGAACTCACTGCCCCAATCCATCACACTGTCGTCTTCCCTCCTCACATTCAGGCGCTCCCTCAAAACCCATCTCTTCAGGGAAGCCTACCCCACCCTCACCTAACGGCCATTCTTCCTCATTCCTCCCACCACTTCATTCCCCTCAGCTACTTCCTACTGTACCACTACCCCCTCCCTCCTAGATTGTAAGCTCGAAAGAGCAGGGCCCTCTTACCCCTCGTACGTTGTTATTGTTGTACTGTGCCCCTATATTGTACAGCGCTGAGCAAACCCTTTGGCGCTATATAAACTCGATGTAATAATAATAATAATAATAATAATTACAGGCTGTGTGCTGGCGTTCATGTCCCTGTCACCTTTTTTCTCTTGATGTCAAGAAAAACTATCAGAATTGATTCATGATGATAGCAGATGAATGAGGCAGCAGACAGAAATGACACTTAGTGCTCTGTAATGAGACAGGTACACACTTGAGAAGAATATGCTTTTTCATCTTTCATGTCTGAGGTTTACAACAACTTTAAGGTTAGAAAAACCTTGTATCTTTAGAATCACTTTAATTATTCAATAGGTATGCAGTGATAAATAAATCATAGTAGTGATTCAAATTTCAGTTTACAATAATTGCATCACTGTCATAAATTTTCTGGTTGATTGCTATTGGTTGCTGTCAATTAATTGTCCTTATACTTCCTTGCCAAATAAACTTATCAGTGCCATGTATAAGGCTAGGTTCACATCTTAGCGGTTGCTTGAAGGCATGTAATCGTACGTGTTCCCATACCCACAGAGAAAACTGCTGCTGCTTAGAAGATGTGTGGGAGTACCATAATTCCTAATGGCACACCCATGAACTGGAAACCGCACTGTGGTTTCCCTCACTGGGACCTGCACTGCACTATGCAATTTACCTGCGGCCATATTTTTGGAAAAGGTGAGTTTTCAGAAGGTACAGCAACCCATCCATTTGAGCAAATGCAGCCGCCAGAAACCACATAGATGTGAACCAGGTCTAATGGTGTGAAATGTTGCTATAGATGGTTTTCAATAGGGATGAATTTTGAGTTTGGATGGATTGTGAGTTCCACCCAAACTCAGCTGAACAAACTGGACATATTTGACCAGGAAACATTGTCAGGTGGTAGGTCGTCATGGCTGATGATGGCTCTACATCACTTGATGACATGAATAATGCTAAATTTATATTAGCTACTTTGTTTAAAATGTTCATATTTTTCAATCAGTTCCCCTCTAGAGCATTTTTTCATTTTTTTACACACATTAACATTTGTATTTTTAGTTATAAAACTACTTAAAATCCATTATATATTTTCTGAAAGCAAAGGCCCCGTAGAATAAATAGCTGCAATTTTTTTATGTTGCATGTTATTTGTGCAACCTGTTTAGAAAATCTATTTTTTCTGGAAAAAACACTAAAGTGAATTTTATTGCAAGGAAACATAATTTAATCCCTATTTTTTTTAATTAAATTAAAGAAGAGGTAGTGTCAGTTGTATGTTTTCTTGCACAGACTAACTGGACTGCTCTAATTTTGGATGACCATTTGCTTTGTATAATTTATGCTGTACAATGTAATTGACTTTAATAAAGCACTCCTGTATTTTTAGTGTTACTAAACCCAGGACCTGCATTCACTATATCTGGTCTCTCACACTACACAGAACATGGAAATGCAATTATTTTAGTAAATATAAACTGCTAAATACCTTTTCTCATCAGCAGTTAGAGCAGTCTTGTGACTTCTATCAGTGTCCAGCCCAGCACTGATTAAAGCTTGGAGGAGTTTTCATTTTGCTCTAGGAGGATGCAGAACCCCTGACCTCTCTCTGGACAGTGCTGATTGGCCCTGTGCTAATCACATGTACTCTCCCAAGAAAAAACAAAACCTCTTTAGAAATACACACCAAACTGAGCATGTGCAGAGTGTCTCCACACAATATATGTTATCAGGAGATATAAGGGGGACACTGGAAGAAGGGGAGGATCAGAGAAGTCAGGATCAAACAGTCCTTTTATACAATGTGGAGGATTAACCCTTAGGTTCCACAGTGAGTATAACAAGCATGCGTTACTTCATATACAGACTGATTTTACTGTTCTGGGTATAGTAACACTCTAAAAAAAAATTAAAAAAAAGATGAGGTAGTGTAGAGTAAATAGATATTAAATGTGACAAACCTTAAAACTGCTTGGCCCCGAAAAATGGCAAAAAATGATGGCACTTCAAATTTTTAATATGTGATGCTTTAATTGCCTTTACAGCTCATCATTTTGCAGTAAACCATAAAAGAGGTACCTAGAATTATTGGTCTCACTCCAACATTCACAAAGATATATAACACGTGTTAAGCAATCACCATTTACTTATATTTGCGTGTTTCCATCTGTGGGTGTGTTTAAAGTTGCTTTTAATTTTGACTAACAAAGTGATAGGTATTCTTTATGGAGACATTGGCGGCTATTAGACCTCTAATGTCTGTCCTGCCCTTCACTGCAGCTAATCAAGCACAGCCATGAGCTTTTTGTTAACCCTTCACATTTGAATGTATATAGCAGCTAAACCTGCCCTTGTTTTATCCATTGTTAAATAAGCTCCAACATGGAGACTGTCAAAACTGTAGAGTTAGGACAGCAGTATACAGAGGAGCCTTGATGTTGGCACTGCAGCTTTTAAACCCTCTGTTTTAACATGAATCGTTGGGCAGAGTCAGTTTGGCTTGTTTGCAGGCTTAGCTGGTCAGAGTGCTGGGAAATTTTTGTTTGTTTGTGATGTACATTTATTTACTATTATTACAGGTACTTATATAGCGCCATCAATTTACGCAGTGCTTTATGTATACATATTGTACATTCACACCAATCCCTAACCCTCAAGGAGTATACAATATAAAGTCCCTAACTTACATTCATACATACATACACATTTACATTTTTTAGGGCCAATTTAGACAGGATCCAATTAACCTACCAGCATGTCTTTGGGGTGTGGGAGGAAACCGGAGTACATGCAAACTCCAGGTAGGCAGTGCCATGGTTGGGATTCAAACCAATTACCATAATACTGCCAGGCGGAAGTGCTAACCATTTAGCCACTGTGCTGCCCATTGCTCTTCCATCTGTACCTTACTTCAAAGGCTATAAATTGGAGTGGTTGCCATCTTTTTGCATTACGTACACAGAGCGTCCTTAGTGGTAAAGCACTTTGTCACCATGTTGGTGAGTTTAGTTACTGTTTCACTTTTTTAGGGGAGTGAATAATAAGGGACAATAATGTAACAAAAAGGCAGTCATCATGAAATCAGAATATCTGTTTTGGATTCTTATTCCAGGTCGCTGACTCAGAATGTATTAAGCCCATTAAATCAATATGACATCAAGGAAATTAGCATTTTTTAAAGGAGGTCAACAATGAAAAGCCATATATTTCTCTAAATACAGTATATTTTCTCCATACAAGATTCTTTTAAAGACACTTGCAATGATATCCCATTCATTCATTCAAGATGATCGTATATGAGCAGATTTTTTGTCAATTTCAGGTTTTGAGAATTGCACCTGACTATTCCAGTCATGCAAAGCTGTGACACATCCTGTTAGTGCCTGATTCCTATATATTCCAATTAGTCCATTACTTAACTTAAAGGGTAAGTCCACTTTCATGGAAAAAATATAGCAAATAAAAAGAATGTAGCATATCCATTTGCTACGCCCACCATGTTGTCATTTATTATTTTGAAAAATTACCTCTACTTTTTAATTTGCAGCCACTGTAAGACCCTGCAACTTTTCTCACTAAAACACAAGAGTGCACCAGCTTATTACCCTTAATGAACCAGTCCTTCCTATTCAGACTCAGTCTGCGATCAGTCTGGTGAAACAAACAGCTATTTCTTTAGAGCAATAAAAGGTTGGAATCTGCTACAAAGTTTGCTAAAATCCCTGCAATGTGCATTGATCACCCAAAATGGATTATTTTCTTTCTGAACAAAAGTAGAATTACTCTTTAATTGCTAATATAAATATATGGAAACCAGGATGAGGCAGACGGAGTTTTGATAAATACCAAGAAGTGCCAGGTCTTTGCACAGTCAGAACGGTTTGGCATTTAGGCACGGGGGCGCAGATTGCTAAGGAAGACTCTAGGTTGCCTGCACGTTATACTTGGTATTGTCTCTTTAACAATACATTTAATAATTTTTTTGAATGAATGCATAACTGCACTAAAATGTTTTCTACATCTACCTTCAATTCAGCTTTTATAAGGGATGACTTACCTTATATCTTTATTTTAATATTAGTTAACCACTTGCCTACCAGGCACTTATACCCCCTTCCTTACCAGGCCAATTTTCAGCTTTCAGCGCTGCCGCACTTTGATTGACAATTGCGCGATCATGCAACATTGTACCCATATGAAATTTTGATCATTTTTTTCTCACAAATAGAGCTTTCTTTTGGTGGTATTTAATCGCCACTGGGCGCTTTACTTTTTGCGCTATAAATAAAAAAAGTGCAAAAAATTTGAAAAAAAAAATTTATTTGTTTCTTTTATAAAATTTTTCAAACAGGTATTTTTTCTCCTTCACTGATGTGCGTTGATGAGGCAGCACTGATGGGCACTGATAGGCGGCACAGATGGGCACTGATAAGCAGCACTAAAGGGCACTGATAGGCAGTACTAATGAGGTGGCACGGATAGGCGGCACTGATAGACAGCACTAATTAGGGGTCACGGATAGGCGGCACTGATATGCAGCACTGATAGGCGGCACTGATAGGTGACACTGATTATGGGTACTGATAGACGGCACTGACTGGCATCACTGCTGGGCACTGACTGGTGGCACTGACTGGCACAACCCCTGGGCACTGACTGGTGGCACTGACTGGCAGCACTGCTGGGCTGCACTGGTGGGTGGCACTGGTGGGCAGCACTGGTGGGTGGGCACAGGTGGGTGGCACTGGTGGGCACAGGTGGGTGGGCACTGGTGGGCACAGGTGGGTGGGCACAGGTGGGTGGCACTGCTGGGCACATGTAGGTGGCACTTCTGGGCACAGGTAGGTGACACTGCAGAGTGGCACAGGTGGGTGCACTGCTGGGCAAAGGTGGGGGCACTGCTGGGCACAGGTGGGGGTACTGCTGGGCACGGGTGGGCGGAGCTAGTGGGCGCACTGCTGGGCGGAACTTGCGGGTGTCACTGCTGGGCACCGATCATCAGGGCACTGATCATCAGTGCCCTGATGATCGGTGCCGATCCCCGCTCTGACAACTGCCGGCACTTGCATTTCCCTGTGATCAGCGTGTCATTGGACACCGCTGATCACGTGGTAAAAGGCCACTGTGATTGGCCTTTTACCACATCACGTGATCAGCTGTGTCCGTAGGACACAGCGATCACGGAGATCGCCGGGTGCGCGCCCCCTGGGGCGCGCAGGAGAGCGCGTTCTGGGAGGACGTCATATGACGTCCACTCAGAACTGGCCGGCCGCGGTGAAGCCGTCATTCGGCTATGCGCGGTCGGCAAGAGGTTAATTTATTTAATTAAACTAACTTATTAATTAGTTAAACTAGATTATTACATAATATTGGTTGAAAAGAACAGACTTTTTTCCTTGGATCATTTTAGTATAGGTTTGACACACAGCCTTTTTAAAACATGTAATTGTGAAATAATATTGATATGTAATGTTAGGACTTTTTTTTTCTGTCTCCTAAAATAGTTTACACTGTTCCTTGCTCATCTCATAAATACGGTATAATTATTTCAAAATGCTTTTACAAAATGAGAAAACACTTTATCTTTCAGTGATCTGACTACTTTTCTTGCTGGCTCAAGCAGAATTATTGTACCAGAATTATTGGGAAGAATATTAATTATAAAAGGCCAAAACCCTTTTTTGATTGTTATAGTTATCCTGCTCAGAAGCTGAAAGCAAATGGTGTTTGCCATTTGCCTACCGTCCCTGCCCTGTTGAACAATATAACTGTTCATATTTAAGAATGTGAGGGTTGGCACAAATATTTGAGGACGATTTTTCTTCTGCCATGGTTTTCTGATGCCTTTAAGTTGACCTAAATCAAAAAGTTTGGTTAGAACATGCATAATCTCTGTCAGGTATTTTTTGCCTTCATTGTCCTACTGGAGAGATTTCCCTTTATTTATTGTCCTGTAAACATAACAAAATTTGAGTAAATCTCTCCAAAGTAAGGGAATTTATCTCTAAGACAATTGTCACTGGAACTAGTGCTTCCATGGCAGATCCCTTCCCCTGTAAGGATAACAACTCAAAAATTTGGAGTTTCTCTTAATTTCAGTCCCAAGAATGTCAGCCCCAGTGACAAGAATCAACAGGAATAGAGTGGGTGAATCTTTCCAGCTAGGACATGGACAGCAATATAACCATAATCAGAGGTTCTAAGCCTCTCTCAGTCCTTCCAAAGCTAAATATTAAATAGGGAGATGAAAATGAATAATGATGAAAGGGGTATTGCAACTCAACTTTTTAATCAAACAAAACTTGAAAGTATTAACTGTTAGTGCCACATCCGTATCAGACTACCAAAATACAAAAATTGTGGAGTGGAACTTTTGAGGCACAACATATTTCATTTAAACCTATTAAATCTTTTGAAAACAACATTCATAAAAACTTGAAAGTATGTTCACAAAAAATTTACAAAATATACACAGATATATATGAAGATGTTTCAGTCATGTGCTATTAAACCAGTGTATCTTTTCTGGTCAGATTATCTTTTGCACAGTACTGTAGGTCTGCTTGTTTCCTGGACATAATCCACTTCTGCAGGAGCTGAAAAATATATCTGTGCTTACACTGTTTGCTGCAAGTATCCACTTTCCACTGAGCCACAAGAAAAGGGGGATGGAGAGGGAAAAAAAGGAGTTTCCAAGGTATTCCACAACTAGACCACTCCCTCCACTTTAACATATCACCCTCTGAGGGTAAAGAGGCCAAAAGTGGGAATATGATGCATAAGATTCGAACAAAAAAGGCAAAAGTGGCCCACAATGGAATCAATCAGCTTCATCCTTGCTATTATAGCAATCTTCCCACCAGATATTATACTAGTCTCAAAATAGCACTGAGGTAGCCATATAAACTTTAGCATCTGCGGTATACGTTATCTAGGTAGTTACACCATAACTCAGTCCACATATCGGACCTCCAAAAATTATCCACTACCTGCTATGGCACTAGAATCTATTATGGGGTAATAACCCATGCTCTACAAGGACTGTTAAGCTTCATAAACCGAGAGTCAGACCAGCAGCATTATAATCACCACATTGCACCAGAGGCTCCCTGTTCCTCTCCCTCACCATTTTTATGAAGTGTTTTTAATAAAAGATTTATTATGTTTTAAATGAAACATGTTGTGCCTCAAAAGTCCCACTCCATTAAAATTTTTGTATTTTTGTATTTTGATCAACTTTTTTATTCCCTGATATACTGTTCTTGCAGGTTAGAAGCCCCCAGATCCAAACTCATGCTACTACCCTTTGTTTTTCATCTCTAGCTATTCTCACTTGATAGCTTTTCTTTTTTTTCTTACTTCCTACTTCTCCCTACTCCCACTTCCAAAGCCAGCTGCACTCTTCATGTTATACCTATGACAACCTACTCAAAATCCTCTTGTTATTGTCATTTCAATCCATAACCTTTAAATGATATGAGATATTTAGGTTATATCATTGTTAATGGTGTTTTGGCGTATCACTTGTAGAATATTATGGAATTGCGAGGGAATGTGTCTTATTTTCTTGATTATAACTTTGCTCTTTCTCAAAAATGTATTAATAATAAAAATGTATTCAACTGATAGCCCCTGTTCACACTGCATGTGAACTAGAAATCAAAGTTGCATGTCAGTGCGACTTTGAGTGTGGTTTGCAGACATCTGTGCGACTTCATGCATAGAAGGCTATGCAAGTCGCACCCAAAATCAGCAAAAGTAGTGCAAGAACTACTTTTAAATTGGTGCGACTCCAACAAAGTCAGAGTTGCACTGATCAGAAAGGTTCCATTGCGATCACTGGATGCGATTTGTCATACAATTTGAACAGTCAAATCACATGACAAGTCACATCAGTGTGAACCAGGGCTAAATGTTATTCAGAGAAAGAAAATATGTGTATATATAATCAGGCTTTTTTTCTCATAGAATAGGTGCAGGTACTCCTCTCTTTCAAGTTACCTTGTACCTGCCCCCCTACCCACCTCTGATCACCGTCCCTTGGTTCCACCCCCTACCCACATACCAGTACTGCAACTTTTAGAAAATACAGAACCATTCCTTTTGTGGTGATAAGTAATTTGTATGGAATTTGTTATTGACAACAAGAAAATCAGTAAAATAGATCCCCTTCAGCCAGTAACAATAGATTTCCCCAGCAACAATACCCCCCTCCCCAGCAACAATAGATCCTGCAGCATAAATAGACCCCCACAACAAAATACTTCCCACCCTCAGTAATGATAAATCTACACCAGCAACAATAGACCCCCATCAGCAACATCAGATCTCAGCAAGCATCAATAGACCCTTCTCTCAACAGAAGATCCCTCCCAGCAATATAAGACTCCCCAACAACAGTAGATCCCCTCCAATGACAATAGAACCCCCAGTAGCCACAACTATAGACCCTTCAGCACACCCAAACACTCCTTTCCTTTACATACATTCAGTGCTTGAGGTGCAATTCCTGCATTCCCACAAAAAAAAGCCCTGTATATTATTTAATGATGCTACTTGCAAAATTAACCCTGGGCTAAGAGGGTAAAGCTGCCCTTAGGCCCACAAGCCTATATATAAGTTATAATATATTTCCAGGGACCTTTCATTGCAGAGACAGAGCATATCATAGATCACAGAATGGTGATGGCAGATATCCTAAGAAATCCATCTTGTTTCTGCTCTCTTTTCATAATAATATTTATTTATTTCAGGTACTTATATAGCGCTGTCAATTTACACAGTGCTTTACACATATATATTGAACATTCACATCAGTCCCTAACCCTCAAGGAGTGTACAATCTAAGGTCCCTAACTTACATTCATACATACACATATTAGGGCCAATTTAGACAGGATCCAATTAACCTACCAGCTTGTCTTTGGAGTGTAGGAGGAAACCCACACAAGCACAGGGAGAACATGCAAACTCCATGCAGGAGGTGCCATGGTTGGGAATCGAACCCATTTACTGCAAGGCAGACGTGCTAGCCACTAAGCCACTGTGCCACCCTCAATATAGTTGCATTATGATAAATCAGTGTCTTTTCCACAGCTGTACATGTTCCTTATATTACACCGGTTGTAGTTTGTTTCAAGTACTGCTACTAGGAACACAGTCTCAACCAATCATACGCAATACTTCCTAAGAATATCCAAACCTCTACCATTTATGTATACACCCTGTCACTGACTGTGAGACTAAACTTACCCATAGATATGGGATAAATAGCTACTTATCTAACCATTTTCTGCAGAACTAGATAATCATATTTAGAAGATCATTACTTGATTTTTACATTTGGTGCTTGCTTTACCCATAGATTCCTAGACCTGTAAGGATAGGATTACGGTCCTCATAAGTCTCACCCTAGGTTCATAGTTATGCAGATTTTAGTGTGTTTTGCAGTTTGCAGAAATGCACTACAGTCCATTTAACATGATTTCCTATGGATCTAGTTCACATCTGTGCATATGAGCCAATGTGCTTCTTTTAAATGGTCAGGAACTTTTTTCCTGCAGCAGATTGCATTTTTTGTGCAATAGAGTTCAATAGAACCGCACCAAAAATGCAAGTGTTGAATTATCGATGCGTTTTGTGTTTTGTTTTTTGACAATAAGAAAGTATTGACTTTGATTCAACGTTGTAGTCCCTGGCACTCAAATAGCATGAAAGTAGCATCCAAGTCACATCCAAGTCACACCCATCTAAAGTCGCATCCAAGTCACACCCATCCAAACTCACATCCAAGTCACAACTATGCAAATTCACATCAAAGTCCAATCAAAGTCAATACTTTTCTATTGGCAAAAAAAGCAAAATGCGTCAAAAATGTGCTAAATAATGCAAAAAACTCTGGAAAAACGCATCAATCGTAAAACACATAAAGGTGTGAACCTAGCATTATTCCTGTTTAGCTGGGAAAACCATAAAACAACTGGGATTAAAGATGCATCTATGTCCAACAATTATATGAAGATCAGCCTGGATTGACCATATCGGATCTGGCCTTACTATGAGATTCCAAATCATTTTTGTGTTGCCTGCTGCTAAGGACATGACTGGGTCAGCCCAATCTGTCAGTGTATGGGCAAATTAATAAACTGAAACTTTTTTTTTTTTTACTAAGGCTAATCCAAATTAAAAATCAAGATAATTTCTAGAGTAAAATTAAAAAAGAAAATCCAAAGTATCTATTGCTCCACTATTTTTTTCCCCCAATTATTTCAAATTCCTTTCATGACCACTCACAATAATGAAAAGTGTGTATCCAGTCATATAGATCTTGTATGTGGCATTCATCATATATTCATGATTTGCCACTATTAAGGTGGGGAATGTTCTTCATGTGCATCAAAGTGCAGCTGTAAAATATATCATAGCGAGAGCACCATAAAAGTAATTGTGATCACATTTTCTAGAACCAATCTGATGAACCACATTTTTTTATGGATTAAGCATTAAATACTTCAGTAGGAACGAAGGCAGACACAAAAGCAAACCAACCTGCAGCAAAGATATGACAATGAAATATTAATCATACTCAATAAAAAAACGAGAGGGCATTACAATCCTGACAAAAATAGAGATAGGTGATGAAATATTCATAAGCAACAGTTTATAAAATCAGGCACAATACCTGTTATACACAGAGCAAGTGAATAGATGAAAGGTGGTAAAATATTTATCTGAACAGGAAAGAAATGGAAAATTTACAATTGAGTGTCCGAACATGACAGATTACAGACTTGCGTCATTATACTGTATTGTGCATGCAGGACTTTATGCTACAAATTAGCATGCTTTATTGAATTGCTTTTAATTTATGGACCCATGTGCAGTATAAATTGTGGACTGACTGAAGTTGAGAGTCAATAGGTTTGAAAAACTGAAAATAGATGTATCAAGGAAATTCACAATTCATACAAGCAAATATCAATAGCTGACCATATTCTCTACAGGGGAAAAATGATACTGTTTTTGGAAACTAAAGCTGACTAAACTAAATTGACCAAACCTAAATTGAATAAAGTTAGCTCATCATTGAAAGGTCTTTACCATATATGATTAGAAAATATGACAAGATATGCTGACAGAGCACTGAAGACTAGTACCAATATTAGTAAAACTTGAAATGTATCCAAGGTTTTCATTAATTGTAGCCAATCAGTCAGTTTCCCCCATGTGTAGTCATCATTATTTATGGCCCCCATGTGTGGCTGTCCAGAGCGCCATTTTTCCAAGAAGATTATAAATGTGGGTTTTTGCATCCCCATTTAAGTCTAGCTCCAGCTGAAATTTTTTTTTTCTTAATTTTGAATAAATTGGGGAAGGGATAGAACCACTGTCATTTTTTTGTATGCGTGTGTGCCAGCTGAGCTGATTTTCTCTATTTGTCCTGGTGACTATTGTCACTGGAACAGAACATATTAGGTAGTTCAAAATTGTATGGTTTTCATCACAACAGAAGGTGAAGGACATTTTATTTCATGAGCATACCTGTTCTGGTGATAACTTTGACAGGGTGCATTTCGCCTCATTTTGAGAAATTTCTTTTCACTTCCTGTTGTGTCTCTGTAACAGAAAGTGAACAAAAGACTTTCTAATGGATAACAAAAATGAATGATAAGACTACAAAAAGAAGGATACACTTAAATTATGTAATAAAATTCACAATAACTTACACAATAAAATGTTTCTAGTAAGACCTTTCTAAATTGCACCTTGGGAATTTGTTCTCACATGCCCTTCAAGAAAGCTAGCAATGTTCAATATATTGCATCATGTGTTGAGTACTGCTACTTCCTGGAGCAGTACTTTCATATCTTCTGGGGGTGGTGGCTGTTTCAAAGCAGAGAAGATGAGGAAAGAATGAGGTGGAAGTGGAAGGCAAGAAGTGTGACCTCTTACACACTGACACCCCGTTTTTTCTCTTCATGGCACTACTCCAGTAATATGGAGTTATTATTATGGTACTTAGCAAGTGCTTGTAACAAATGTACATAGGTTAGGAAGGAATTCCTTGCACAAGGTTACTTTTCTTGATACCAACCTAAACAACAATTAATTATAAAGGGGGTGAGCAGGATTTGCTGTTTTCAATGTGGAAACACCAAACTACAATTTTCAGCAGTGCCATAAAGCCAACTTTTAGTGTGTCTGTAAATGTGTGTTGCAAATGTCATTGTTATCTGGAAAAAGTGAAAAATCTCTAATCCAGATCATATTTTCTTTAAAGGTCCTCTTTATCATTCCTTGTGTTAGGGTACCCCACAGATACATCTTTTTCTGACTACTACTGCTAAAACCACACTATGTTAACAACAAAGAAATTTTTTTATTAGGTATGAAGTCTGAAGTTACTACAGTAACAGTTCTGCTTCCTTTGTTTTTGGCTCTCAGATGGACCAAAGTAAATAAGCACAAATTAATCAAAGAAATAGAAAAAAGGTTCAGAAAATAATAATGCAAAGGGTTAGGGTGTGAACAGGGGCAGAATGACAACTCATGGGGCCCCCGGGCAATAGGGGATCATGGGGCCCCTGTGTCCTTGCCCAAACTCAAAAAAGCCTATGAAAAAGGTACCAGGGGCATCTCATGGGGCCCCCTACTGACCCCAGGCCCTGGGGCAGTGCCCAGAGTTTCCAAATGGTCAGTCCGCCCCTGGGTGTGAACTATTGATGTTGTGGTTGTTTAGAACTAGCTTGGTTGCTCTTAGGAGTCTGGAAAAAAAGCTTTTGTTTAAAAATAATTGTAATATTCTTTCATCGCCCACAGATATCTGTGATGTATGAGCTAAGAATAAAATTGGAACCTGCAATGGGACAAGATTTTTTGATTACATATATTGATCACCTGAAATGCATGGGGTTTATCAGAAGCCTCTCCATAGAAACATGAGAAGCATAGCCATAGCATTGTGACAACATCGTCACAATGGGGTTATTTACTAAAGCTGGAAAGTGCAAAATCAGACTCACTTTTGCAAAGAAACCAATCAGCTTTTAACCTCAGCTTGTTCAATTAAGCTTTGGTAATAAAACCTGGAAGTTGATTGGTTTCTATGCAGAGGTGAGCCTGATTTTACACTCTACAGCTTTCGTAAATAAACATCATTATGTTCATAACGTTTTTATGCAATGAAGTCCATGTAGCTGGTACCAAACAATTTAAGACACCTGATAATATATTATGATGTACAATGATTCTTTGTCTATGGTGATGTTCCCACGTCATGAATTTAATCCCCTCTATGACTCCAAAGACATGTTGGTAGGTTACTTGGATCCTCTCTAAATTAGCCCTAGTATCTGTATGTATGAATGTGAGTTAGGGACTTTAGATTGTACACCCCTGGAGGGTTAGGGACTGATGTGAATGTACAATATAAATCTGTTTTAGCCCTAGTTCACATTGATGTGATTTCTGATGCATTCCAGAAAGCATGGAATCGAATGACAAGTGAAAGAACATGAGTTTCTATGGAGGCTGTTCACAATGTGAATCCAATGCAATTTGAAAAATGGTCCTGTGCAAATTTAGTGCGGTGCGATTTGTAGCTCCAAAGACTTGAATGGAAACTCTATCTGTGGACTGTAGGAGATTCCAGTACCAACTCATACTGTAGTTGCTCCTGAAATAACACTGCGAAACGGATTCAACTCACACCACATCAGTGTGAACCTAGGCTTAATGACACAGAACAGTTACTTGTGTTACTTTACTTATCTAGCACTTAACCTTCAATACGTGTGTCAAGTGCCCTACTTACTGTATATATAGTAGGGTTGCTTTTCACACCTAATCTGGAACAGATTTTTATTGTTTATATCAGTGCTTTGACATTCTCTGCTCATTTATGAAGAAGCAACAGGTTTGCTTAAATCCCCCTCCACAGCAGCATATTTTTACCTTTCATTCACTCCACCATTTCTCTGTTTAGCAACAGGAGTCAATAAGGTAAGGAGAAGCATGAGACCCACCTAAGCAACAATTCTGGGCCAATCAGCGCTGTCCCAGAGGAATATACAGTAAAGCCCTGTGTAAGCAGTGACTTACTGTTTACACTGTAATTTCCTCCCAGCATCTATAGAAAGTGGCGTAGGGAAAAGAAAGGTAGGTATGTGCTGCTCTAGAAGCCTAATATGAACCTGTTGTCCTGCATGTGAGAAACCAGGATAACTTTAAAGCTATACATTACATTATCTTTAATTTAGCTATCAATAAAGGAGAAAGAGTGTTGTTTAACCACTTGCCCTCCAGAGAATTTAACCCCCTTCCTGACCAGGCCATTTTTTCCGTTACGGCACTGCATTACTTTAACTGACAGCTGCGCGGTCATGCAACACTGCACCCAAATGAAATTTACATCCTTTTTTCCCACAAATTGAGATTTGTTTTAGTGGTATATGATCGCTTGTGCATTTTTTATTTTTGCACTATAAAAAAAAAGACTGACAATTTTGAGAACAAACAATATTTTTGACTTTTTGCTATTAAACATGTCCAGTAAAAAAATAAAAAAAATTAAATTTCGATATAAATGTAGGCCAAAATGTATTATGTGACATGTCTTTGCTAAATTTTTTTTTTTAACTTTTACTAGTAATAGTGGCGATCACAAAACAGACTGCGGGACTGCGGTGGGCATTCTGACACTGGGGGGAACTGACTTGGTGTCACTGACATCCCCAGTGACACCAATACTGTGATCAGTGCTAAAAAAACACTTACACTGTAGTAATGGCACTGGGTAGGAAGGGGTTAACATGAGGGCTATCAAAGGGTTAACTGTGTGCTGTTTCACTATGTGCTGTGCCCATGTGCTTCACTGTAAGCACACTGCTTTGGATGGCTGTGCAGAGCCATCCAAAGCAGTGTGCATGAGCTGACAGGGAGGAGAACTGTTTTGTTTACAAACAGTTCTCCTCCCCATTGGAGATGCTTGTCAATCACTGGGCGCCGGCGAGTAATTGCTGGCTGGGACCCAGTGATTGACAGCCACGGCTGAAAATGGTGGCGTGGGTAGGGTACATGTGCCCCCTACCCAGAAATGCAAAATCACACACATATATACATATATATATATATATATATATATATATATATATGTGATTTTGCACACCCGTGCCACCCTGTAGCAGTATTTCTGTTATAGGGCAGTCAGGAAGAGGTTAAACTAACTTTCAAGGCATATTATGTGCAGTGGGGCTCTGGTACAGCAACATTCAAAACATCAGCCTTCCGATTTTCACAAGCTCAGTGTGCTCTCAGTTTTGCCCTCACAAAAAACTGTAGTTTAACCCCTTAGTGACTGACAGTAAACTTTTGTTTGTTTGTTTACATATATCTCCCTTGCGAGGAGAGAAAGACACAGTGTATCTTTTGCTCCAATTAGAAGAGGAAAAAAAACACCTGTGGGCTGTATAGTGACTGATCACTGTGATAGCCTCTCAGAAGCTATCACAGCGATCAGGTGACCTGTAAACAGTAGTCCTGGGATCCAATTGTTAGTATGAAACCCAGGGCTCTCAGTGAGAGCCTGATCTCTGTGCTCAGAACGTGCTGTGTGGCACACTCCCAGCACAAAGACAGGTACGCATACATGTGGCCTCACAGATAAAGACCCACTTGTGAGGCTGTATATATGCATGCTGCTGGCGGAAAAAGGTTAAGGGAGAGTAGATAAAACATTATAATTTTTTTCACAGTGGTCAGTAGGACAGTTAGTGGAGCTCTATATGGATCATAAGTATGCTTTGCATTTCATTATTTTATGCAATACTGAGTTGGATCTACACTCATTAGATCAAAAGAAAAGCTGGCAAGCACGATTTCCCTAAAAATATGCTAATCTCTCCAAAGTAAAACATACACATACCAAATTAATTTTTCTGCTTGTATTTTGTTGATATGAAATTTTAGAGAATTTTCTGCTATAAATATAGTTAATACTGATTCAAGTAGCTGTCAAACCATGTATTTCTACCTTTTTCTTAATAAACAGCACATTAAGCACTAAAACTTGGCAAGTGTACAACACCTGACCACAAGAAGAACGGAAAGAGAAAGGTACTTCAAATATTGTTACCAAGAACGGAAACAGGGGTGTGGGTATTGCTTCAAGGTATTTCATTATAGCCAGGGGTGGTAAACACAGAAGCTGCTGTATGCAAACAGGTGATCTCTAAACATAAAAGACTATGTGGCACTTAGGTGTAAAGGGGTCATGTCTTGGAATCCAGAGTTTAATGATTTAAGACGGCTCTCCTACAATATTATTATTATGCAAGATTTATATAGTGCCATTAAAAAATACAAAGAGACAGCTCAGTTACAATATAATTCAAGACAAGAGTTTTAGGGGGTGATGGCCCATGAGATCTTACAATCTAAAGCAGGGGTCTCCAAACTTTTTAAACAAAGGGACAGTTTTCTGTCCTTCAGTCTTTAGGGGGTCCAGACTGTGGCCATTGGGAGTAGAAAAGCTCCTAACATAGTAACATAGTTAGTATGGCTTAAAAAAGACAAAAGTCCATCCAGTTCAACCATAAAAAAAATGTATAATCCTATACCCACAGTTGATCCAGAGGAAGGCAAAAAAACCCCAGCAAAGCAGGAGACAATTTGCTCCCGCAGGGAAAACAAATTATTTCCTGATCCCCCGAGAGGCAATCAGATATTCCCTGGATCAACTTTACCTATAAATGTTAGTATCCAATTATATTCTGTGTATCTAAGAAACAATCCAGGACTTTTTTAAAGCAATCCATTCAGCTGGCCAGAACCAACTCTTGAGGGGGTATATTCCACATTTTCACAGCTCTCACTGTGAAGAAACCTTTCTGTGTTTGGAGATTACATTTATTTTCCTCCAGACATAAAGAGTGCCCCCTTGTCCTCTGTGATGACCTCAGGGTGAATAGCTCTACACCGAGTTCACTATATGAACCACTGATATATTTATACATGTTGATCATATGTAATCTCCTCTTCTCAAGAGAGAATGAATTCAGTTCCTCTAATCTTTCCTCATAGCTGAGCTCCTCCATGCCTCTTAGCAGTTTGGTTGCCCTTCTCTGTACTTTCTCCAGTTCCCCAATGTTCTTTTTGTGAATTGGTGCCCAAAACTGAACTGCATATTCCAGATGAGGTCTTACTAATGATTTGTACAGGGATAATATGATATCTCTCTCTCTGGAGTCTATACCTCTTTTAATACAAGAGAGGATTTTGCACACTTTAGAAACCGCAGCTTGGCATTGCGTGCCATTATTAAGCTTCTGATCTACCAGAATCCTTCTCCACCATTGATTCCCCCAGTTGTACTCCCCCTAGTATGTATGATGCATGCCTATTCTTAGCGACCAAGTACAAAACCTTACATTTATCAACATTAAACCTCATTTGCCACATAGTTGCCCAATTAAACAGTGCATTGAGGTCAGCTTGTAAATTGGAGACATCCTGTAAGGACGTTATCCCACTGCACAGCTTGGTGTCAGCTGCAAAGACTGAAATAGGATTTTTAATCCCAGACCCTATATCATTTATAAATATATTAAAAAGTAAGGGTCCCAACACTAAACACTGGGTACATCACTGACAACCCTAGACCATTCAGAGTTTGAAGCATTAACCACTACTCTTTGAATACGATCTTTTAGCCAGTTTTCTATCCATTTACATATGGATTTTTCCAAGCCCATAGACTTTACCTTACACATTAGCCGTGTATAGGGAACTGTGTCAAACGCTTTCACAAAATCCAAATAATATCACGTCCACTGCCACCCCTCTGTCCAAGGTTTTGCTCACCTCCTCATAAAACGAAATCAGATTTGCTTGACAAATTCTGTCTTTCATGAATCCATGCTGTCTGTTGCTTAAAATATTTTTTTCCAGCAAGAACTCATCTATGTAGTCTATTATTAAATTTGCCAGTATCTTCCCAACTATAGAAGTTAAATTAGCAGGTCTATAATTACTTTGTAAAGATTTTGACCCCTTTTTAAATATTGGCACCACATTGGCTTTATGCTAATCCAGTGGTACTATGCCAGTCATTACAGAGTCCCTAAAAATTAGAAATAATGGCTTTGAAATGACAGAGCTCAATTCTTTAAGGACCCGTGGGTGTATGCCATCTGGGCCAGGTGCTTTATTCACCTTTACTCTGTTTTATTCTGTGAATGCTTTCTGGATGCACTGTATGTGCCCTGATTTATGTTATTGAATGTCACTTCTCTTAATAATACTGCATAATCTAATGCGCAAGTGTTAATCACCAAGACACACCTGTGATGATGGGCATTGCAGCTAGTGATTGTCATAACCTTATATTGAGTTGGAAAGTCATGCAACAGTAGCAAACTCCCGCATAGTGCAGCAGTTGCCCTTGACTATACAGGTTCCTGCAAACTATGTAACAAGTTCAGTTATGTCAGTTGCAATGGCTTACGGCTCTAAGATTGCAACATGTTGGGTGACTGTTCCTGGACATCACAGAAAGTCAGAATTAAAAGTGTATTATTTGGTTTCTCCACCCACCAACACCTGACTGCCTTTTGAAACTAGTAGAGTCATCCCATAACAGCTGCAGACATGCTGTAGTTCAGATTACTTATAATTTCATATTTGGCTGTTAGTGCTCCTGGCATCCTACTACTGCTGACACCTAGCAGTTAAGGCAAGCAAGCCCTATGAAAATAGCTGTTGAGGGATACCCTTCTACCTTATATCCAAGATAGCAGCAATGGAAGCAAAGGAACTGAATGCTTCAGTGAAAGGTAAATTAAATATTTTGTATATGGCATTGAAATGAAAGATGCCTTTAACAATAGCAAATGTAATTTTTAAGTTATTGTTTATCTTCCTCGGGGATCCTTTTGCTCTACATATTACTGACTCTGATGGCTACTCAGTTTGACAGATCCTATCCTATTGTTTTGTGTGATCTGTGTCCTATTCTCTACTGTGGCATTTTAATCATTTGTGGTATTTCTTGAACATAATAGGCCTTTTAAGATGTTTTATGACATTTCATATGGGTCACTTTGTATTAATTTTTTTCTGTAGAGTTCAAAAAAATTGCATGAGTGGGACTAATACAATTACTGGAGGGATAGGAATGCAAAGGGGTTATACACACAGACAAAATAAATAGTTTTCTTATGGTTTTGAGGCTTTTTAGTGGGTAAAAACAAACCATATTTGCCATTTTGTCACTAAATTATATAATTCTGCAAGGCATGGCTGCTGGTATAAGCAAATAATGCCCATGAATTTGTCATACAACATATTCTTTCTTTGTGTATAAGAAAAGTTTTCTAGAAACTGTCCTGACATGCAAATCTATATTATTCTAAAGTTGGATAATTTAAATGAAGCAAATTGATTTGCCAATTGGGCAACTATGACAGTGCTGTCTAAAAATTTTTTGGGCAAAATTTTATGGACTCCTCTTTTCAAATGACCGTTTTCAGCTGTTTTCAGTGAAGAGTATTGTTAATGCTGCAGTATACGGTATATTACAAAAAGACAGCCCATATCAAAGACATTTCAATGTCAAAAACCCACAAAGCAGAATAAAAAAATCCCCCAAAAATAGTGACACTTTCAGTCCAAACAAGCTTTTTTTTCCTAGCTAAAATTACATTTTTATAACAGTGCAGATGCTGATGACTTGGTGATTATTGCACAAGGCATTCTATTGTGACTGAGTAGTGTGCACTCTACATATTATGAGGATTAATGATACAGATTATGAATATGTTTTGGAAAATTGTGTATTCCAACCTTTAGGGAAGGCACTTTTATGTTCCAGCATGCCTATGCCACTGTGCACAAAGCCAGGTCTAGAAATGTTGTAATGAGTTTGGTTTGGGGATCCTTGAATGTCCTACACAAAGCTCTGAACTCCACCCTACTGAACATCTTTGGAATGATCTGAAATGCTTACTGGGAGCCAGGGGGATGGGGATATGGAGGTACAGAAGCCAGAGTGAGGTAGCTGGGTGACAATTAGAAGGAGGTGTGAAGGGAAGAGAGAGGCTTGTCCTGAGTTGGTACATCCCAATAAATATTAGTGGCATTATGTTGGGGATATCAGCTCAGGGGTAGCATTGCTGGCATGGTCTCCCTCCCCTTGCTGCCAGGGAAATGACTGCTTAAGTAAGGAGGGTGGAAAGGATACTGAGAAGGTTAGGCAGATAGTTGTGGTAGGGGGTTCAATTATTTGGAGGACAGATAGGGCAATCTGTCGCAAAAACTGTGATCACCGAACGTTATGTTGTTTACTAGGTGGTTCGGATTGACAGATTCTTGGGTGGGGCTGATTGTTGGTACCAATGAAAATGTTAGTGGAAGGTGGAACATTCTAAAAAATATTTAAGAGACTTTGTGGCTATATTGAATAAAAGAACCTCCAAGGTGGTATTTTCAGAGACATTGCCTGTACCTCAAACTACACTAGAGAGGCAGCAGGGGCTAAGAGAACTTTACAAGTCATTTCCCTGGCAGCAAGGGGAGGGAGACCATGCCAGCAATGCCACCCCTGTTTACCTCTCCACCCCTCACCTCCCCCCTTCAGTGTCCGCCCGTATTGCCCACCTACTGAACGACATATCAGACTGGATGTCTCTCCATTTCCTCATATTGAACCTTTCCAAAACCATGCTCCTAATTACCCCCCCCCCCGCCCACGCCCCCCCATTCTCTCCATCACGACCAACAACGCCACCATCAGTTGCACCCCACAAGCCAAAGTCCTAGGTGTCACTCTAGACTCAAACCTGTACTTCCAACCCCATGTCCAATCGTTGGCAAACTCATGCAGGCTCCACCATACGTACGTTCCTAACCCCAGACACTACTAAACAACTCATTCACTCCCTTATTATCTCACGCCTGGACTACTGCAACTCGCTTCTCACCGGCCTACCCCAACACAGGCTAATCCCACTTCAGTCTATCCTGAACTCTACGGCCAGACTCATCCACCTTACCAACCGCTCCGCTTCTGACACCCCCCTCTGTCATTCCCTCCACTGGCTTCCGATTGCCCAACACATTAAATTCAAAATACTAACACTGACATACAAAGCCATTCATAACGCTGCCCCAAACTGCCTCACCGACCTGATACCCAAATACCGCCCAATCCGTACTCTTCGCTCCTCACAAGACCTCCTACTTTCTAGCTCCCTGGTCTCCTTCTCCCACGCCCGACTGCAGGACTTCTCCTGGACTTCCCCCATCCTCTGTAACTCACTACCCCAATCCATCAGACTGTCACCTACCCTCCTCAAAAAACCCATCTCTTCACGGAAGCCTACCCCACCCTCACTTAACAGCCGATCTCCTCCACTCCTCCTACCACTTCATCCCCCACAGCCACTTCCTCCTGTACCATTATCCCCTCCCTCCTAGATTGTAAGCTCGAAAGAGCAGGGCCCTCGAACCCCTCGTGTACTGTTTTGTTACTGTATTATCTCATGTTCTGTCCCCCACTATAATGTACAGCACTGAGCAAACCTTTTGGTGCTATATAAATACTGTATAATAATAATAATAATAATAAAATAATAAAGTGGCTGAGGAATTGGTGCAGGAAAGAGGGTTTCAGGTTTCTGGAGAACTGGGATGACTTTTCAGTCAGTTACTGGCTTTATAGCAGGGACAGACTGCACCTTAACAGAGAGGGTGCAGCTCTGTTGGGAGAGAGGATGACCAAATAGCTGGAGGGGCTTTTAAACTAGGTGGCTGGGGGGAGGGATCAGATGAAGAAATAGTCATCAGCAAGCGAAGGTCAAAGGTGCTATAACCATAATACCTAAACCCGGGGTGAATAGGTTGACAAAACATAATCACAGCCACAAAAAAACTAAGAAGGAAATAATATGTGCCAGTACAAAGCTAAGAGGCATGTACACAAATGCTAGGAGTCTAGCTAACAAAACGGAGGATCTGAAGCTGATGATACACGAAAAGGATTTTGACTTTGTAAGAATATCAAAAACTTGGTGTGAAAGCTGACATGATTGGTCAGCATCTATCCAGGGGTATTCCTTGAATCAGAGGGACAGGGAGGGTAGAAGATGAAGAAGAGTTTGCCTATATATCAAAAATGAGTTTCTAGTGAACGTGACGGATGACATTGCAAATGGGGCATGGGGTGAAGTGGAATCCCTGTGGGTAGAACTCCAAAGGAAAGAGACGTGCAGGAAAATAATATTGGGGATATGCTACAGGATGCCTAACCTGAAGGATAAGGAAGAGCTGGATCTCCTATCACAGTTAGAAATGGCAGCAAGGCAGGGCAATGTCATCATAATGGGGGACTTCAACTATCTAGATATTGACTGGGAGGAAGGAACAGCTCACTGATATAAGGTTCGCCATTTCTTAAAAGTCTTACAGGACAAATTCATTAACCAATTGGTGGATTTCCTGACTAGAAAGAATACATTGCTAGATCTACTAATTACAAATAACGCAGATCTGGTCACAGATGTGGAAATACGGGAAAAACTTGGGAACCAGCGATCACAGGATAATTACATTCAGTGTAAATCATAGGGAAAATGAGGCACAAGTGTAATACAAAAACACTAAACTTAAAAAGAGCCAACTTTTCTAAACTATGCTCAGTACTACAAGATATTAAAGGGGACCAAATACTTAAAACATTTAACACTGGGGAAAAATGGGAATACTTTAGGAACATATTAAATAAAGGTATTATCCAGTGTATTCCAATGAGCAATATAAAAATGGGACATATAAAAGAGAGAAAGATAAACTTGGGTGGCTAAACTATAACATAAAAGGAAATATTAAAGAGAAAAAAAATGGTCATGTAGTGTATGTTGGTGGTTTATACAGCAATACAATGATAATAATTATGCTATTAATAATAATCATTAACATGCCATATCTTGTGTATGTTAATCAAATTCTTTTCAAAAATGTTCAAAAATATATATCAGCATACAGTATATGCCAAGAATTGCGCAATTCATGAATATTGGCAACCAGGAACATGTAGCAACCATATTTTAAGACTCAAATAGTGTTATTAAATGTTTTCCTTAAATCTCGATTTGAATAAATTGGGGAAGAGTCAAAGCCCCTGTTATATTTGTTTTGCTCTCTGTGGCCATTTTAAGAAGATTCACTCTCTCCATTTCACCTTTATCTCCAATATCACCAAGAATAATGAGAGTAAATCCAAAACAGGAAGGGAAATCCTCCAATAAGGACATGTTGGTTTCTGTGAAAACTGTCTAAAGCAAGCCATAGATGATGCAATTTTCTTGGGTTGCAGGCAAGAAAATAGCTTGATTCCCCCATCAGCACTGACTATGTTGATAGAGGAGTCCTTTCCGCAGCGCTATTGTGTTCAGCCAGCGGGCAGCCTTCCCTGTCGGCAGAACACAATGATTACTGATGGCAGCTATAGCTGCCTGCAGTAATCACATGCAAAAAATTTGACAGACTGGTTGTACTGATGGTTTGATTTCAGTACAACCAGCCTGCCCATAGATGGATCAAATCTCAGCCAGTTCAGGAAAGTTCGGCCGAGATTTGATCTATCTATGCCACCTTAAGACGACTATCACTTATATTGGAAAGATGTCCTCCAACTTCTTGTTGAGTCTACAGGACAGGAAGTGAAAGGAAATCTCTCAAATCAGACACAGATAGCAAAAAAAAAAACCTGACAGTGGTTTTACCCATCCCCTACTTCATCCAAAATTGAAAAAAAAAGGTTTGGCCTCATATATACTTTACTTTTTGATTATAAAAGTGTGAATTCTTACATACATATGATAATATGGGATATATGGTTAGACATTTGGCAAACACTATTATTAAATGTTGGATATTTGTATTACGGACCCATGGGAACTCTAGCTGTTTTTATGCTTGAGCCTTCTTATTTGCAGACTCTTTAAAATCTTACAGCTGAGCTTTCTATGTAGCTCATACATTATGCCTATTTATTGTTTTATTTTGTACAAGAAAACAGTACTAGTATATAATACTTGGAAATTAAATCTACAGAACCTTTTTACTGAGTTTTTTAAATTTTGCACTAATAAAAAGCCTATTTCCAGAATCTCTTTGTTGGTTTGCATATCAGTTTACCGGCTGTTCCTCCTGTTGATTATGTGAAAGTACTTTGAGATCATCATGGAGATAAGATACTATCTGTGAGATGATACTTATTATAGTTATATTATTTGTTTTAATTCATTTGATATTCTGTTTTAAAGAACTCTCTGTATACCCTAACAGTAAAATATATAGTGTAAACTTATTATGTCAGGCATCACACTGGATTATAATGAAAACATAAATATCCAACAGCCATGCACAGTACATCTGTTTGGTGTGAAACCTCAAATTTGCTGAGCAGTTCAGAATTGGCATGGGCACCTCCAATATACCCTGAGGTTTATTGGGTAGTGTCCTAAGCCTGCCACATCAAAAGGTTTGGCCTTTCCACTTGTGCTGAGTATTTATCTGTAATGGCAAGATAAGGAATGTAGAATGATGATGGCTCTTTGATGACTTTGGCTTATTTCCCCTACTTTGATGTGATCAGGACAGGCATTTTCAAACATATTAAATAAGCCAGAATGTAGGAAGGAAACACATTTGGTGTAGAATTACTGGAACAACTCTGGGTGGTAGTGTGAGTTCACTCTGTGTGCTTAATACAAAAACTGCCCTTTACTGGGTAAAAAGAAGATGAAAGGTACCTCTGTTTATTTCAAATAGATGGTTATATTTAAAGATAATGACATGCGTATTGCTCTTTTAATGGTAGAGAACATATGGTGATATCACCCTTTTCTCATTCAGATATATTTTATGCCTTTCTAACCAAATTAATTTTAAGCAAAATAGTTTTACTATTTTTTACTTTCTAATTACTCCTCTTATTATGTTTTTAAAGTGGTTATAAAGGCTAATGTTTTCCCCCTAAAATAAAAAGAGTTTGGTATTGCACAAAGAGGTCTCTTACCTCCTCTTTCAGATTCCCCCTCCAGCACTCTCTGCTCCTCCACTTTTGCGAGTGCCCCCATAGCAAGCCAGCTGCTATGGGGGCATTTGTGCAGGCATACTCTGGAGCTGTGTGCATCCATAAACACACACAGAGCAACTTGGCCCTACTCCCCGCTCCCTCCTCACAGGATTTGATTGAGAGCAGCCAATGGCTCCTGCTGCTGCCTCTGTGTCCTGTGAGAAAAGGAAGAGGGAAGATGACTGCTGCAGATGGGCATAGCACTAGATCAACAAAGGACTCTGTTTTATTTAAGTGGGTGGGGGCAATACAACTACTGGCATTTTTTTTACCTTTATGTAGGGAGTGCATTAAAACGATAGAAAATCAACCTGTGTATGGCTAGGGCATCTGTAAAAATGCTTTAATATATCCCATTAGAACGTATGCTATGGATCCATCAGCTGAAGCTGATTGGTTTCTCTTCAGATCTGCACCAAATTTTGTACTCTCCAGTTTTAGTAAACCAACCCCATTGTTTGAAAATTAGAAACTTCCCTTTAAACTTCTCCATTTGTCAAACACCGAGAGGTACAGTGCCAAAGGACAGACAGGTAATAGTTAGCAAGATCGTGTTAATATGTAGTATGGGAGATTTCTTAGGAGATATTTTATATCAGCCACCCAAGGCAACAGTTTTTTACTAACAACTACATGATGTAAATATGATATGGATCTGTTGGTCAGATATTGACAAAAAATTTTTTTTTTTGCACAAATGATTGTCAAAATATTTTCAATATCAATAAATGAGCACATTAAAAGATAAAGATTCTGGCTTTAATGGCCACATACTATCCAACAGTTATTCAATAATAAAATAATATATTAAAAATGTGGGGTCTGGCGGTTATGCTTTTGGTGAATTCAATAAATCACCTATTCGTGTATGAAATACCACTTAAGTGAGATGAAAACTGTATATTAAGTTAGGACAGCAAGCATAGTTTGTCAAAAAAACAATACTTTATTTACATTTCATTGAACACTATACAGATTTTTGCACATAACACTAGTTTGTCACAGCAATAAAATGCAGAACCATTACTAACAAAACATATAGTTCATGGACGCATACCGTAACAAACAACAGGTTTCACATTATATGATTTAGGCTGGCAATACATCATTTTCTTTGTTCAACCCGCTGGCTGAACAAAACAATTTGATTGATTCCCCTATTCACACACTCAAAGTGGATGGGAGAATCCCTCCCTCTGAGCCTTTGTATTTTGACACCAACGAGATTTCTCACCATCAGAATACACTCATAAACGAGAGAAAATTTTCCAACAGGATGGTTGGAAACAAGTTGATCGGTAGATTAACTTGTGTACACCCAGCCTGCCCATACTTAGACAAAAAAAATTGGCTGGTCCTTGCTGAACCTGCTGAATTTTGATCCTCATATGGCTGACTTTAAAGCGGAGTTCCACTTACTTTGTAAAAAAATAAAAGTCAGCAGCTACAAAAACTGTAGCTGCTGACTTTTAAAAAACAGCCATTCACCTGTCCCACAATCCCGTGTTGCCCCTGCTGCAGCCCGTTTCACCGGCCATCCTGTATTCCCATTTGTTACTATAGAGTACAAATGGGACTTCAACATGATTTGTCAGGTTTCTCTTGTCCAGATCAGAACTAACCAAGAAACCTCAACAAACACTGCAGACAAGCTTTGACTTTACTATGGACAAATATAATATATACAAGTTCTGTGGTATATTAGATTCCATCCATTTCCATAATTTAGTTAGCTGTGATAACTCATCTGTGTGAGTAATTAAATGGTGTACAACTGTGTCCTGTTGCATGCCATTCTAGGTAAGAAATCTGTCTTTCTTTGAGCATCCAAACTGCACATCTTTTCTGTTTACATCTCTGTTATTAAATAATGCTATCACACGTATATGTAGACAATGGAGGTGGCTTTTATGAAGGGAGGGAAGAGAAGATGATGGTAGAAACTAATCTGTATGTTATTATAACTGCTAGACCATTGGCAAAAGCAGCATCCTTTTATTTCAATTTTAATCATTTCTGCATTTTAATACTGCGCTCCTTTTGTAATTCTCCTGGCAATCCCTGCATGCATTCCTTCCAGCCAAAACACCAGAGTAAATTACATGGCAAATAACAGCTACACCATTGAAGCAATTCTCCAGAATGAACCGAATGGTGACAAATGATGGGAAAAATAAGGATGTATATCCACTTAGTGCTCCACATTCCTATAACCGATTCAATTTTACACACTTTTTATTTATCAGGTAAGCAGTATAACGAGCTGTAAAAAAAATCATAAAATGAGACAGTTATAATGCAATAATCAGTGACCATCAGTGCTTGGAAAAATGAGTTTGCTCTCACTGGCACTAAGGAGGATCACATGATTATTTAATTACAGCTCTAATTTTTGTCTTGTGGATGGCAACATATCAACAATTAATAGGGCAAATAGAGGAGACTGCAGTTTGAAGTAGCAGAAATTCAGGTAGAGAAATGCCTGATCTATCTGAACTAAGAAACAATTATCTGACCATAAATGTTACTGCTGTATGTAATTATGAAATGGTTAGAACATTTGATACCCTTGCTGTAGTAATTTATTAGGAAGGAAAACCAGTATCTCCAGTTAACATGCTATTATAATCATCTCTGGTTAGATTTTTTATAGTTTTAAATACTACAATAAAGAGACATGCTGATTCATCTGTACAAATACCGCCTGCTGTGTAATTACAATGATATAGGTGTATAGGTTGTGACATATGGCAGCTGTTAAATGCAGCAGTCCTCACAAGAACAAAATTACTCCCTTAGAGAGATATAGGATTGATGGTACCCACCACCTCCCCCACTTAGGTTTTACACAAGGGAGCATAGGCAGAAATGATATTACCAAGAGTGTTGTGGGAACTGAAAACTTCCTTGGAGACGGGGGCCAGTTAGCAGTCTGCAATGTTCTTTGGTTGTCATTATGTCAATGGCAGAACTGCAAACAGTCCATGTAACAGGTGAAACCAACCAGTGAAATACTAACCAGGAAATATGTTACAGTCACAAAATCTGCCTTTAAAAAAAACATGCTTTGCCATTGCCAGGCAATGCAGCAGGTTTACTATAATGCTAGCCCCCACAGATGTTTATTATCTCATTCTGTTCAGTGCCTCAGCTGCTTTTGGAAGAGTAAAGCCCAGTAATTTCTGGTATGGGCAATCATGCAACTTACTCTTCCTCCCATGTGATAGTGATGGTGCTTGTCAATTGCCTGCTCAAGCAACCAGCACTTTCACATAAGGATGGGGACAGAGTCCTCAGCCCCCTGTACATCCCACATCATGAACTGGAGCTTACAAAGAGCTTCTCCTCTTTGGTTCACAAGAGAATGGGGCAGCAGGGGAGTGGTGGGAAAGCAAATCTGGCTACTCACTGTACAATTTCTCGTGTTCAGCCCTGCTAAAAGCTGTATTATAGATTCCTACCTAAGCAGAGTAAATGGCCGAATCTCCTTGCTGGTTATTGTATTCTTACAGCTGGCACCAACTGCTGTCAGAATACCTGAACAGTGGCTTAATCTGTATGGCTGCAGCCACTGTTCAGACATCTTTTTGCCACCTTGCTCCTTTTCAGATCAAAGGATGTAAAGCAGGAATGTCCCAAAAGAGCCATCCACAGCTAATATTTATGAAAATTAATAAAGCATTGCAACCACGATCAGCAGATCGTGGGTATAATACCACAGTCCTGCAGACTATCTGTGCATCTATCTGCCCATACCTCCAAACACTCCGAGAGGAAGAACCAATGGACTACCAGAGTACTCAATAATGCCCTGGTAGTTCATTGAGAACAAAAAGCTGACAGCTGCAAAGTCTACCAGTACTTGCATCTGTGGCATGTTACAGTGAAGGAAATAAATATTTGATCCCCTGCTTATTTTGAATGTTTGCCCACTCACAAAGAAATGATCAGTCTAAAAATTGAATGGTAGGTGTATTGTAACACTGAGAGACAGAATAGCAACAAAAAATTCAAAAGAAATGCATGTTCAAATTATGCACTGATTTGCATGTTCATTAGGGAAATAAGTATTTGACCCCTTATCATTCAGCAGGATTTCTGGCTACCAGGTGTCTTTCATACAGGTAACAAGCTGAGATTAGAAGCAGTCACTAGTCCACAGGAGCAATCAAACAATCAGAATCCAAATTCTCCACCATGGCAAAGACCAAAGAGCTGTCAAAGGATGTCATATTGTAGATCTACACAAGGCTGGACTGGGCTACCAAACTATCGCCAAGCAGCTTGGTGAGAAGGTGACAATGGTTGGTGCAATCATTCACAAATGGAAGAAACACAAAACAACTGTCAGTCTCCCTAGGTCTAGTGCACCATGCAAGATCTCACCTTGTGGAGTGACAATGATCATGAGAACAGTGAGGATCTTGTCAATGATCTACAGGCAGCTGGGACCACAGTCACCAAAAAACAATTGGTAACACACTACGCTGACAAGGATTGAAATCCTGCAGTGCCCGCAAGGTCCCTCTGCTCAAGAAAGCACATGTCCAGGCCCGTCTGAAGTTTGCCACTGAATATCTGAATGATGCAGAGGAGGACGGGTTGAAAGTGTTGTGGTCAGATGAGACCAAAATTGAGCTCTTTGGCATCAACTTAACTCGCCATGTTTGGAGGAGGAGGAATGCTGCCTATGACCACAAGAACACCATTCCAACCAGGGGCGGACTGACCATTCGAGCACTTGGGCACTGCCCGAGGGCCCGGGGTCAGTAGGGGGCGCCATGAGATGCTTGAGTGTGGGCGAGGACACAAGGGCCCCATGATCCCCTATTGCCCGGGAGCCCCATGAGTTGTCAGTCTGCCCCTGATTCCAACTGTCAAACATGGTGGTGGAAACATTCTGCTTTGGGGGTGTTTTTCTGCTAAGGGGACAGGACATTAAAGGGACAATGGATAGGGCAATGTACCGTCAAATCTTGACGTGGATAGGTGTTCCAGTATGACAATGACCCAAAACACACAGCCAAGGCAACAAAGGAGTGGCTCAAGAAGAAGCACATTAAGGTCCTGGAGTGGCCTAGCCAGTCTCCAGACCTTAATCCGATTGAAAATTTGTGGAAGGAGCTGGAAGTTCGAGTTGCCAAACATCAGCCTTCAAACCTTAATGACTTGGAGAGGATCTGCCAAGAGGAGTGAGCCAAAATCCCTCCTGAGATTTGTGCAAACCTGGGGGCTAACTACAAGAAACGCCTGACCTCTGTGATTGCCAACAAGGGATTTGCCACCAAGTACTAAGTCATGTTTTGTGAAGGTGATCAAATACTTATTTCCCTCATGGACATACAAATCAGTGCATAATTTGTTAGACATGCATTTCTTTTGAATTTTTTGTTGTTATTCTGCCTCTCAGTGTTACAATACACCTACCATTTGATTTTTAGACTGATCATTTCTTTGTGAGTGGGCAAACATTCAAAATCAGCAGGGGATCAAATACGTATTTCCTTCACTGTACATGTTACAGCCTGAATATGGGTGTAAAATGTAACATGGTACAAAAGGTGAATTTATGCTTTAAATATAACCTGCAGCAGAGGCTGGCAAGTTTTCTGCAGTCCAGTGCAACCACATTTCTCACAGCTCTTCCCATGTGAGGAGATTTGTATCCAATTCCTAAAATCCATCAAACAAATTCAAACTTTTTAGCAAGTTTGAATCTGATTGATAGCTGTGAATTTCTAATGACTGTTGTCTCCGTTTGTGAAGCTCTAAAGCCTTGCTAATAATGTGAAAATCATCTTATCTACACCTGATTTGTCAGTTTGACACCCCAAACACACTTTTATCACAGAAGGGGTTGTAGTTCTAAGAAATAATTGTTATGCTGTTGTTTTTGGCACCGTGGTTGTGTTATACTGTATAGTCAGTCTAAATGCATGTAACGCTTATTGGAGTTCTTCTTTAAGTCCTACCTTTTATACCAGGTATGTCGCACCTTGAATTGAGCAAATCTTTTATCATGTGCCATTAGGCCACTTTATACTTTGCAAATATAACAAGGTTTGATTTGGAAGAATTAGGTGTTGACTGATCACTGTGCTGGGAGATACTTTGATCCTTTAATTGATTCATTATTCAGATCATTCAGAATTCATTGACAGGTGCATTTGACCTGCATGCAGTTGACCCCCTTGTGACCTGCATTTGACCTGCTTCAAGCAGGTTTGGTTTTACCATAGACTTGTATGGGAATGCAAACCCACCTGGAATGAACAAAAGCTTGTTGACATAGGCCCTAAGGCCCCATTCACACCTGAACATTTTGTAGTGTGAAACTTGAAGCTCTAAATAGCTCAGGGAGAAAATAATCAACATTACTCTATGGAGATGGTTCACATCTCCACTCCAGGTCACCTGAAGCAGAACGCCTGAAGCTCCAAAAACTTTTGTAGCTCCATTCGGGCAGATTGATGTATTTTTGGCTTGTTTTCATTCCCATAGAAATACATGGAAATGCGTAAATCACGCATTTTCATGCGCTTTGGCATGTTTTGTCACATGACCAAGAGCGTTTTTTTCTGGCATGAGAAAACAGCAACAATTGATGTCACAGATGACATTTTTCTCTATTGGACTCAAAAAGCCCGAAAATACCTGAACAAATCGCAAACGTGCATAAAACCATGTGACAGAACGTGCGAAAATATGCAAAAAAATGCTATGCTCAGATGTGAATGGGGCCTAAATGTGATAGAGGGGTGACACATTACAGCTGATTTGCAGTCCTCATGGGAGATACATTACTCCCTAACAGCTCATTAGACAAGGACTGCCCTCTAAAAAGCAAGCTTTGGTGGATCGCTCTTGAGAGCAATGTTTGTCTAAACAAGCTGTTATGTCACCTTCTCAATGCCGGTTTAAACCCCTAAAAACCTGCACCACCATGCAGGGGCAGTTATTCAGGTGAAATAAACTGCTTTATAAGATATTTTATCCATCTTACAGAATTAAGGTTAATGCACTATTGCTGCAGCAGGTTTTGAGATATACACTACTTTTGAAGGGAAGTCAGACAGTTCACACATACGCTTCATAGAATATGGTGTAAATAAATCTTGTAGCACAATCTTATAGAAACAAAAGCAGGACATTTGCGAAACCTATAGCATTAAATGTGCACTAGTATATAATCCCCCCTTCTCCATCAATCTACAGCTCTCTGCAATGCAATGTAAATGGCATGCTAAGAATGTGGTCACAAAGGTATGATTTGCTTTTCATCTGCAGTTTAGCATTGCAGCAGGAAAGCTGAGCAATGTTTTCATAGTCTAGGAAATAATATTAGCCTAGGAATATTATCTGGCAAAGGTTATGACCAGAAAGAGACAGTTTCTGTAGATTTCACCAAAGGTAAGTATTAAAAGGCAGACAAAGCCATTATTTGGTAGGACAAGGATAAGTATGTATGTTTGCACTAAACCACAACATAATGTTTATTTCAGGAAACCACTAAGCTCAGCCTAATCATACATTCATAAGGTAAACAGTACCTACTGACAGCCTCATGTCATTTCCAGCAATGACAAGTATAAGCCTTTAACTGCCATCTGTCCCCTCTCTGGAATTTAAATGATTTCTTGCTTTGGATATCAACCCCCAAATTGTACTGATAAGTCCTAATTTTCATAGTCTGCATTTATAGACCTGTGTTTTTTCCCTTTGTTACCTTTGGAGACATTCAGCAGCACATTATAGTGTACATGCTAGTCAAAAAACATAAAAGGGACAGAAACTACCTTCCCAAGAGTCAAACCGTAACATATTCTAGCTGCTACATTCCAGAACATCCAACTGCAAAAAAATATCTTACTGCCTTTAAAGGAAAAGAACACTTTTGCACAACTTACCCCTAACAACCCTACCTTCCCCATGCTATCAAAAGCAACGACTGGGGATGCACAGTACCGTACAGCCCTGATGGAAACAGCACTGTCCACCCAATGTACCCACATCTGGTCCAAGTTGCTTCCTGATCTGAGGTGTGTGGAAGTGGTGTTCATGGTATGAGGGGGAGTGTGCAGAATGTTAAAGTGGCATTAGACTATATCCTTATTTTTCAAAATATAATCCATACATACCCACTACTTACTTTTCATTAAATAATTTCTTACTGTTTTTCTGCCACCTTGTAACATCCTTCATGAGCTCCAAATCCTCTTCTTTTCCCCATCACATCCATTTGCTTGGAACGATTAATGCACATTAGTTACGGTCATGTGTTCTGCTTTATGTACACCACACATCCCATAGTCCATACCCCATAGTCCCTAATCTATTTAGGGAGTGAGAAAGAGAGGATGGTTCTTACTTACAGTGGGATTATTTAGAATGAACATAGCCTCCCTCTAGCAAGCTGAATCACAGTAGAGGAATTTGAAGATTTGGAGGAGGCTGAGAGTAATAGAAGGTACTTTTAAGTATTAAGATTATATACTTGAATAGAATATATTGTATAAACCAAACTTTTGGGTCACTTTAGGTTGTATAAAGATATGGATCTCTAAGTTAGGTATTCCGAAACTTTAGGCTTGCTTTGCCTTAGGTGGACCAAACATTATGCAAATTTATTTCCTTCAGCCATAGGTTGAAAGAAAGCAAATTGCTTGATTTCCCCATCAACACAGTCAGTGTTGATGGGGGAATTCCTCCCACAGCGCTATTTTGTTCTGCCTTCCCCACAGGCAGAATACAATGATCACTGCTGGCTGCTATAGTAACCAGTGGTGATTTGGTGCAAAAAAAACTGACAGGCTGGTTATACTGAAGTTGATTGATAGATTGAAATCTCGATCCATCTATGGCCGGCTTTAAACCTACAGAAAGACAGGCAAATTCCAATCCCCAGAATAATATGATAAGATGAAATGCCCCATTCAGAAGCACCACCCCTTAACACAATGGGGCTGATTTACTTAAACTGGCAAGTGCAAAAGCTGGTGCAGCCATGCATAGAAACCAATCAGCTTCCAGTTTTTTTTTGTCAAAGCTTAATTGAACAAGCTGAAGTCAGAAACTGATTGGCTACCATGCACAGCTGCACCAGATTTTGAACTTTCCAGTTTTAGTAAATCAACCGCATTGTATTTCACTATCTTCTGAAGTAGATCAGGAGCCTAAATCCTGACATTCTCAAATATGTAAATCTTGGCTTTTTTCTGAGGAAATTGGAGGACTGGCCTCCTCCCTCCAGCCCTTTATAATTTGATATTGGACACAGTCAATTGCTGTGGAAGGTAATGGATTTGAGAATTGCCTCTGGGTTTCTGGCATCCTGGGAGCTCATGAATCTAGTAAAAGATATCTGCAGACACCCGAGGGTACCCGAAATGTATTCAAAGTGGAACTTCGCATAAAAGTGAGAGTTCCACTCATCCTCCTCTCCCCCTACTGTACCATTATTGGAGCTTTTTTTTCTGGGACCAGGTACTTTCAATTAGGTCAGAATTACAGAAGTTTGGCCCACCCTCCTCCCCACCTGTGATCTCCTGGGCCACATGACCTTTTCCAGGAGGCTGGCGGACCATTCTGAAAGTGCAGTGTCATCTCACTCATGCACAGTGGGGAGCTGGCTACAAAACAGCCGACTCCCACAGTCAAGATGGCTGGGCCAGTGATCTGAAGACTGGTAAAGAACTGACCTAGGTAAAGACAGCACTGGACTCCTGGACTGGTGAGTATCTGCTTCTTTAAAGTCTACAGCTACAGGATTTGTACGACGGGCATTCAAGTCAAACCGGGACTTTTAATTTTACAGTTATAAAAAGGGATGATAGCATGGCGGTACTACAGGCAGTAGCAAGTGGCAAGTGTGTCCTAGGCAGCACACATCTTGTGAGCCAGTCCAGGGACCGTTAATCAAGATGGCAGACAACAGAGTTAGTGTGTACAGAATAGTGTGTGGGGATGACGTTTCTTGTGAATGAAAGTGTAAAACCTGGTGGTTCCCAGCCCATAGTAATCATTCCCATGAACATTTAACGCGTGGAACGCCTGATCCTGGACAATCAATGCAAAACCTGTTGTGAAATTGGATGCCTAAAAGGGTTCCTTGGAAGTTAGCATTCCATCACTGATGACAAAGTGAAGCAGACTGTCCTAGGATGGTTCAGGCGTACTAACAAATCTTCCTATGCTGAAGCTTTCCAGGCATTAGCGAAATGCTGGGATAAATGTAGCAGGGGAGTATGTTGAAAAATAAAGGCAATTTCCACTCCTTTAAATTTTTTCTTTTATTATATAAACTCAAAAGTCCCGGATTGACTTGAACACCCCTCATAGCTACTGACTTTTCATTATTAAAAAAACGAGCATAGTTCCTCTTTAAGCCTACTACTTTGCAAAGTGTTGATGAGGAGGAAAGATGGAAATGTGCACATCAGCATCTAGAAGAGTCTATTGATACCATAAAATTCTCTGAAAGTAGGTAGGCAATGACCGACCTGGCAATTTCCAGGTGCATACAAAAGGTTTGCTTTTATTGTTAAAGTAATCTATTTTCAATATTTTAAGCAATCATAGCAGTGTTCATATATGACTTTCATAGTTTTATATATCTGCAGTACCAATTTTATTTTTGTAACAGATATTTTTACATTTGCTATTAAAGGGAGCTCTCAATAGTTTAGTGCAATTACTTTATCATTCTGTAGAGGTAAAGTCTGGTACGCACGAGCTGACTATTGGCCACTATCAGCAGAAACTGGACAACATTCAGCCTATGTGTACAGTACCCTGGCCAACAGAAGCTAGTCTAATGATTGGCTTTTTTGAGGGGGCATGATGGAAAACCAGTATTCAATCAATATTTGCAGCCAATGGCTGTGAGTACTGATCAGTGAGTTCTACTGGGGGGGGGGGCACATGCCTGATGAAGGGGTCCTGTGAGACTCTGAAACGCTGCACTTGCTGTAACTATGTGGTGGCCTATTAAAGATTTAGACCTATAACTGGAGATCCTCGGTGTGCTGGTGATGTTCTTCCCATCCTCGGTGGGGGTAGTTTCCCGTCAGAACACAATAGCTCAGCGGGGTCAGTATGGCGACCGCTCAGGTTTTTTTCTGTTCAGCCTGCTGGCTTGGATGAAAAAACTCCCTGTTCATACCTAGCACAAGGTGTCAGTTGCACCGGGATGAAATTATTTTCATTATTGTTTTCAACATGTTTATCTAAAAAGAAAATTTAACAGACTATACATCATAGACTATCACTTTATAGTAAAAGGAGTGGACTGTTAGCGCATAGCTGAATGAGCTGTATGACACAGAGGGGGGTATTATTAAAACTGGAGAGTGCAAAATCTGGTGCAACTGTGCATGGTGGCCAATGAACTTCTAACTTTAGCTTGTTCAATTAAGCTTTGACAATAAAATCTTGAAGCTGGAAGGTTTTTATGCAGATTACTGATTTTGTACTCTTCAGTTTTAGTAAATCCTCCTTACAGGGTGAACAAACTCCACTTCTCTACAAGTACACACAGAACCATACAGATCTTCAGTGTGAAGCAGTATGCAGCCCAGCATGTACACAGAGGAGTTGCTTTACTAAGAAACGCCTACTTTAAAGTTTACTTTTCAGCTGGAACCTGATGAATTTCAACTTGTGTGTATTCCTCTTTATTCCACAGAAGCGGGTCCAACAACCGACTTCTGCTTCTGGTGAATGGTCCACATGAGGGAGCTCACTGGATGTTGGCATTTCCTAGACCATTCGATGACATCAGGAGATTATATACAAACGCTCATTAACTTGCGCGTTCTGGTGAGTGCGCATTTCTTACACACTTGTATGCACAGTATCTCGTCCTCAGGAGGATATAGGAATATTGGAGCACTTCAAGTCACTTGATGAACTGCATATATATCAATTTAGAATATTTTTATCTTTTATTACTATTATTTTTAGCGCTGCACATCCAACTTATACTGTCTTTTAGAAGTTTCATATGGTTACCTGGTGCACAGCTGCTTCCACTTTTTTTGTGCGCTCACATCTACCTGCTTTATACATAGATAGTTCAGTCCCTGCTGAACCAGCCGAGATTCGAACTATCTATGGGCAGGCTGATTATACCAAAGTCAATCCATTGATCAACTTGGGTACAGCCAGCATGTCGGATTTTTACATGCGATTATTGCTGGCAGCTATAGCCACTAGCAATAAACACTCTATTCTCAGCTCCCTGCACTCCCCCCCCTTCCCCACCAGGAGAACACAATAGCTCCGTGGGAGGGATTCCCCCAGCAACAAACAAATCCTAGTTGCAGGTAAGAAATTCACATCACCTATTGCTTGCCATAAAAATGTTAAATATAATTGAAAGAAAACACTAGGTGAGCTATAGTCTAGTTATTGGCCCTTGCATAGCTAAATTTCTTATGCAAGAAGTGATGAGGAAAAGGACTCTCGGTGGCCATGAAAACACCACTTTGATATGTCAGTGTTTTTGAAACATGTGACACTTAAACTTCTCGAGGATGTATCTATTACATAACCAAATTTTGTCTTCACTTTTGTCTCATTGTCCTTTTTATTGAGTACAGGTGTTATATATTTGTAGCTTTGTTCAGTAAATAATGTGTAGTGGTAATTTGTTTCCGGAAGCATGTAAAAGTTGAGTAGGTGTGAGAAGGTACAGTATGTGTGTGTATATTTATGTGGCATGGTATGTTTTTGCTGTTGCTTAGCTCAATACCCTTCTTTGACCTGGTTATTTATCAATCCCTCTCCAGGCAATAGAGAGGCTGATATGATGACATTTTGATACAATATGTTGAAAGTTTTAAATATTATATATATGTTCATTTTGTTAAAGCCATCCATTACATAGAAGAGAGTTGTTGCTTAGTCCACAGAAGATAGCTGGGATTTCAGCTCAATGCAAAGAAAGCTACAAGGACACTACATTTCTAGCAGGATCAACAGAAATATTTCAGTACTTGCAGAAAGTCTACTTAGTCTGCTAAAAAGAAAGCTAATGCAGCCAGGGCATCTAATGACTGGTAAACTGCAGTATATTAATATTTGTTCTTGGGTTTAGATATATTTAGATATATGAGCATTTTGTGAATGACAAATTATAGCTTCAGTCAAATAAATCTCCCAGTGCACTGACATGTATTTAATTTGACAGCTTGTATAAATAGTGATTGAGCAAGCTGATTAACTGTTAAGGGGTGGAAATCTGCACATAAAACATATGACTTCAATTAAAGATCAATTCAATTTTTAGACATTTTTATCTCAGTATAGTTCTATAACCCCCATACACACACACACTCCTATATTATGTCTTGTGACTGATTTACTGTATGTTTGGAAATACCTTAAAACACACTTTTCCTTTAAGGGAAATATGCTTCCTGCTCTCTCTTTCCCCTTCTCTCTTTGGCAAACACCTATCAAACGCCTCAAAAACGTGCATAGGGCATTTTGGGAGCATTTGAGGAGTGTTAAAAGTGCTTCCAAAATGCCTTTCCAACTCTTGTCAAAACCTATAGGGGCATTTGGCAAGAGTTAGAAAGTAGTCAAGTGGGAACAAGCCCTAACTCTGGTGGCTGCACAGTCATATTTAGACACTTGGTTTGCACTGTTCAGAAAGTACTCCTAGAGGGCAGATCCTGAAAAATTAGCAGATAGAGGGTAGAGGGATTATGCTGGCATATGTGATTTTAGATGTGTTTATGGTGGGTGTAAAGCCATGGATCATACCCAGCAAGCCAGAAATAGTGCCTAAGAAAAAAAATACTGTGCAATGCCCACCTCGACATTGCAAAGGCTAAATGCTTCTTAAGTCTAGGGGAAGCCTTCCATTTGAGTTGAAGCCTCCCACTCAAGTCTATGGTTATGCTTCTCAAATGCCTGGCAGGCGTTTGCGGGGCGTTTGTGAGGTGGTTGCGAGGCGTTTGTGGAGCCTTAATACCATTAAACTTCATTATAGGTGTTTGTGTTTTAACGCTTGGCAAACACCTATCAAACACTTCCCACCTCCGCATTGCAAGGGCTAAATACTTCTTAAGTCTAGAGGAGGCAGAAAAGGCTGTAACACCTTATTTGTCACTCCCCAAGCCTTTGGTGCTGTTCTCTCTGACCCTGTAGGTTATGGGTGGGCCCTCATCCTGCATACAATGCAGGAGTATGAGTCGCAGTGCAACCGCTAGCCAGAGCACCATAGAGAAGAGGTTTTTGAGGGACCAATAACAGTGTGGAGGAAGGCTGATGGAGCAAGGAATAACATAAGTATTAAACTTATTCTTCTATCCCTAAGTTAACAAGCATTTATCCATTGCAGTGTGGGGCGACCCACTGTACGGATAGTTTTTTCTGGCACTCGGTTTTGGACTTTAAGTGAGGTCAAATACTAAAAACCCACTGATTCAAAGAAAATAGTCACACATGCAATCTAACAAGCATGACCGGCAACTTGACAGTGGCGAAACATGCCATCAAAAAGGTAGCAGGACTAATCTGGACATGCATTGATTTCTGCTGAGATGTGGTTAGTCTCATTTATGCTGCAGCAGGTGTACAGGATACCTCAGAGCATAAAGGGAACACTGGTGCATGTGAGTGGGCCCTGGAGGACAATCTGTAGTATGCAGAGAAAGCCAAAGTACAGAAAGGGGACCAAAGGAAACCAAAAACAGAGAGAGACGTATTGGCAGGATAAACCAGTGAGAATCAATAAGCAGCCAACTGCTGAATGCCTAACTATACCTCAGGTGGCAAACTTCATCATGGACCAACTACTCAGCTTGATGAATACACAATATTTAAGGTCCTAGCACTATAGTTCACAGTGCACAGCATTCTTTTCAATGCATCCAACAATATTTTGCTCCAGGATAAATCTGAATGCACTGAGACATTTATAAAAACTGACCAACAACTTAGCATATGATTGGCTGTTATGGATTACTTATTGCAGATTTTGCTGTGCTCTTGTTTTCATAGATTATTCTGTCTATTTACAAATGCTACTGTTCACATTTAGAAGGAAATTGCAGACTTGCAAAATGATGTTTGTGATGATAATCTAAGGGGCATACATATAAGAAGAAATTGGAATATGTTCCACACAGCACATTGACAGATATTACAGTATTCCTGCAAAAGTGTATTACTACCCTGACTGTACATGAATGATGTCAGATTCATGCTCACTGTTCTGGCTCTTTTCCCAAAGGTAAAGCAACAGAGCAAAAAGCTGTCATCTAGCTGCGACAACACTGACATGTAGAAGGGAAGGTGGAACACTCACATTTATACCCATTTCTTTCAGATCTTAATAATCTTTGTGATAGACCTAAATGTGCTATTTTTAAACAAAAGAATTTAAATATTTTTTGTAGAAATTTCAAAGATTTCATTGTCTTATAAACAAGTACTCTTAACTTTATATACAGGCATTCATAGTTTGTGTATCTCACTGCCTTACAAATGCACAACAAAATGTGTAAATCTTGTGTGGAAACATTTATAAATAGACCTCTTTATGGTCAATGGTTTGTGGGTACCTGGCTATCACATTTACCTACTGCAAAATGTATATGGCCAAAAGTATGTGGACATGTTTTCAAATTATTGAGTTCATGTGTTTCCAGTGAAGGGTACTGTTAACACTATATCATACAAAATCATTTTAGACAATTAGCCAACCTTGTGGTAACAGTCTGGTATGGCCCTATGCTATTCCACTATCATTACCTCTGTGCACAAAGCCAGATCCATAAAGACAGCGTTTGATAGGTTTGGTGTAGAGAAACTCAAGTGGCCCATGTGGAGACCTGAACCCAAACTTACTGAACAGCTTTAAGATGAATTGGAATGCTAATTGAAAGCCAGGTCTCCCCATCAAACATTCATACTTTAACTCACAAAAGCTCTTTTGGCTGAATGTATGTACACAAACTCTCACTGAATAACTCAGAAATATTGTGAAAAGTCAGCAAGTCCATATGCAATAGGTGGGATGGTCAGGCATCCCATGTAATGTAGCTGTACAGACAAAAAATATGGCAAATTTGACACATGCTGTTGTGGAGCAGATTAAAAGACGGTCAAAATTAATTTACATACTAAGTTCACACGTTCATTGTTGAGTAATCAGAAGGAATATGACAGTTTTTTTGCTTTTTTTTAAATTAAAATCTTTAACTGGTCATTTCAGTGACTCTAGCAAAAAAAAATGAAGAAACCAGGGGAAACATGCTTCTTCATGACTATTTAGTTAAAACCACTTGACAACCCAGAATTATACTGGGATGACGCCTGCAGCTGCAGCTGCTAACAGTCTGCTCTCTTGTAATAACAATCCAAGGAGCTAGCTAGCTGTGGCTCTAGCGGACTGTCCCGTTCAACCAGGACACCTAATCGACCAGCCAGGGCTTCCACCAGCTGATTATAGAGCCGAACAAAGAGTGGAACTGCTCCATTCAGCTCTATGATATAGGGAACCAGAAGCGATGACCTTACATTACTTCCAGTTTACCTGTATGCAAACAGCGCCATTTTGAAAAATGAAAAGCATTTGAGCACACCGATCTTGGTGTGATCAAATGCGTTTAAGGGCAGAGTAAGGATTTGGGATCTTATTGACCCCAGATCTCTCCATAAAGCGTACCTGTCACATGCCTGACAGAGTCAGGGCTATGCTATACAGTGTGGTCAGGGCAGATGTTGTGAAACTAAAGCGTTTGGTTAGATCATTTGATTTTATTCTATTGCTGGAGAACAACAGACCCATTGGATAGAAATCCCATCGCATCACAAGTCCAAATTAAAGGGACAAATGCTTTATATGACCTCACTTAACGTTTGGTCATATACACCAGGTGAGGGCAAAACTGGTGGAGGTACACAAATGTTGGTGTGTGTAAGGTGTGGGTGATATTTAGATAGCAATCATTCACATTCTGGTATTTTATATTATATATTTAGTATAGTAGCTCACAAGATTTTGGTTTTCAATTTGAAGGAAAGAAAATTGTTCAATTCCCCCATCAACACAGTCAATGTTGATGGTGGAATCCCTCCCACTTCCCTATCGTATTCTAACAGCAGGAGGTTTGCTCTCCGTCAGAATACAATCATCTCTGTTGCCAATTATAGCCAGCGGCAGTTATCGTATGAAGAAAAAGGCAGTAGGTACAATATTTGTAGATGCTGACTTTTATTTTTTTTTTTTTCAAAGAATTAAGTTCCTTTGTAGCCTCCCTAGTGGTCTGATTATGTCCATATTTCTGTGCTCAAAGCGGTACATTTTTTTGCATGGAAATATGTATTTTTTTTATTGTAGGCCTGTCATTTTTAGGAATAACTCACTGAAATCTGTCCAAACAAGAGTCTAGTAAACATCCCGGGTATGTTAAAATTTGAAACACGAAATCATAAAATATAATTTGATAAATAATCATAAAAAATAATAATATTATAATAATAATAACAAATTTTATTAAATAATATAATCAAACCAAAAACACTGAAATCTGAAATATAGCGCCAAGTTCGCACATCACTGAGCATAGTTGCAATATAGTTTTCAGTGTCTGATGACGAATTTCCCCACAAATAATTATCACTCAGTTCAGCAAGTGGTTCTAATTTACCAACGCTGTTCTCTAGCTGGTCTAAAACCGCTTTTGACCTAAAGGGACGCTTTTTGGACGCCATGGACATTTCTCAGTTTCCAGGCAGAAAGAACGGTAAAAATGCAGGCAGGGCACAGGACAAAGCACTAGGGACAAAATGTATGTGAAATGCTTTGATACAGTAATGTTTTACTATGTGATTTTAGTGAATTTAGTGAATGTCACTTTTACAACTTTCAAATTTCCCGCCAGTTCCGTCCCCCGTACGTCCCGACGTCGCAGGGAATGGAACCCAGAAGACAAATGCCGGCATCCGCTGGAGGACATTGCAGGGGACACTGCAGGAGGGACATCACGGGAGCGCAGGACAAGGTAAGTGATGAAGAAATCCCGGAGCAGCGTTGCAGGGTATTCCCGAGTGTAGCTCGGGGTTGCCACTTTTGGTGCTGAAACTTTACCCTGAGCTACACTTGGGAATACTGCCAGGGAGGTTAAGTCTGTTATATTTTTGAGATGTTCTAATTGACTTTTTCAGATCATGCTACATTTTAATGGAACCTAGGTCAGGTATCGTATATCACCACTTTAAACTATAGATTTTTTTCAGTTTAAAGAGATATTAATCCCCCAGTTTCTATGCACTTTTAGCAGCTGATTTAATCACTTACTAAGTTTGCAGCTTCTTCTTTTTAACCTTGCCTATATTATTGTTTAAGCTGATGCATTAATGCTGCCCCAGGTTTCTTGTGTCAGATTGGGTCTTTTCTCTTGCAGCATCCTATGGAGTCACCATGTAGAGACAAGAGTTGTGTCTTTCTACACTGTGTGCATCACTAGAAATACACAGCCCCATAGCCTAGGAGGGCAAGGCACTCCCTTGCTCCTCATTCCTCCTCCTTCTTTCCCTCCTTCTTCAGGCTACAACTGGCTCCAGAAGGCACTATCCACTGTTTCCTGTGAAGCTGTAAAATTGCTAGTACTGGGGTAAGACTTTTAACAAATAGTTTACTGGCAAGTCTTTATTTCATTGTGATCAATATATTAAGCTAAAAAAACACTTGGTATATAAGAGTAGTGCAGGAGAGGCCATAATAGTAGAAGAGGGGTGGAACATCACAACAGGAGCTGATTAGCAGGTCAAGTAGGGCCAATCAGGAAGGTACAAAGTCTCTGGATTGATGGAGTTAAGAAATGACTAAGGATATGTAGCACCCTCCTAGTTACCTAGGGGGAGCTAGAGTCCTGATTGATTGAGAGGAGGGCTGCATAGCATCCTGGGTGTGATAGTCAGAGGGTCAAATTGTGGTCAGGAGCTGAGAGGCTCTGCAGGCCAACTCCTTTGGAATTTCTCCTTGTTCTAAAGCTCTGGAGAAAGGCAGAGACAGTGGGTGCATCTGAGAAGTGGCTGGCTTGCACTCTTGAGGAATTCTGGCCAATCCCCAACAGGAGGCTTGGAAAGGGGCAAGCACACCCTTAAAAGTGTTGGAGCCTGCTCAGTGGCAAGAGAGTTTGGGTGGAAGACAGTGAGGAAGGGCTAGTTCACACTAGCTTCGAAAGCAGGCATTTGAGGGACGTTTTTAATACTCCTCAAATGCCTATGGAAATGATACTATGGGCAGCACACAGTGCTGTTCACATTATCACATTGTGAAGTGTTGGCATCACGTCGCTTCAAAATTGAAGTCTCATGTCGAGTCAGGAGGAGTTGAATCCTTTCAATGCCTCCCATTCAAGTCTATGGTGATGCTCCTCAAACGCCCTGGCAGGCATTTGTGGGACGTTTGCAGGGCATTAATACCATTAGAGTTTATTATCTGTCTAACGCCCATACTAACGCTAAAGGGACGTTTTGGAAGAGTTAGAAATTTAGTCAAGTGTGAAAAAGTCCAAAGATGTGAGGCTGAAGGCAGGAGGCAGCGAGGAGGCCCAGTGGGATGGGGCCTACCTGCAGGCCTGGAGCTGGAAAAGAAGAAAGCTCAGAGCTTCACTGGCCCCTAGAGCGAAGACCACCTGTACAGCAGGGAAGGAGTGGTCCAGCTGATAGGCTTGGTAGCAGCCACCAACCCACCAGCAGTACAGGAAAGGATTTGAGTGAGTACCCCTGCATCCTCTTGGCAGTTAAGGGAAGAAGCACTATGGAGGGAAAGCAGATTCACCACCTATCTGGGACTATCCATTTCTTAAAGTGACAGGATCCGGATTGCCTGTTCAAGGATACCTCCAGATTTCTGGGTGAAGAAGAAAAGTTTATCTAGGGTCTGGGGTAGTAAATTAGGAGATGCTGGCTAGCTTTCCAACAGAGACTTTGTTGCAGTGAAGGCTTTTAAATAGTTCCAGGAAGTTGTCCTCAGTTCATAAGTTCCTTGGCATCCTGTACACCCCCAACCCTATCCCAGTTCAAATCCCCTAAATAAAAATAACAAAGCCAAAGCCCAAGGACTGATTTCTGACTCTGGATGCAAGTCTATATGGAGATGTGTGTTGCCTGGCTGTGCAGGACTATAAGGCGACCCAAATCTTCTAGCGACTCCTAAGGGGGGTAGTGCTACAGGTAATTAATATATTGCCTAAAATTTGCATTAATTATTGTAAAAACAAAAAAATTTAGACTAATGCTAAAATAAAATGGAGTTTAGTTACAGGAGGAGTAGAGAATGTTCAGTTTACAAAATTAATGTTCACTTAGCTTGCTGAATAAGGTAAAACAATTTTTTTACATTATTTATTAGGATAAAGGGACATTCATTTTGCAAACTGAACAATCTCCACTTTAGTAAAGTGATCCCATCTCATAATATCTTTCATCTGCATTCCAATCCATAATTGTATACTTTACACATATATTCATTCAATTTTCCAAGTGCAAAATGCAGAATCAGAATGTTTTCACATTTAGCAAACTAGTCACACCTACTAAAACCTTTATAAAACCGATCACTCAGCAAAACAAACCACAAGAATATATCAAAAACATTTCACAGCATATTGGTTTAATGTATCCATGAAACGTAAACCCCACATTGTGGTAACATTATATTAAAAAAGGGGTGGGGGGATTGCACCTGTTTATAAGAGTCTAGCAGAACAATATATAGCTTTTGGAATCTAAGAAGTGATGTTTTTCTGAACACAGTCAACTTCCAGTCAGTCATCCTATTAAGAGGGGCTATACTGCTTCAGATCTTTTAGGTATACAGATGATTTTATATAGGCTTCATGTACATAGTGTGTTAATCACATTAGGGGTTATTTACCAAAGCTGGTTCACTCAGAATCTTGTGCACTTCTGCATGGAAACCAATCAGCTTACAGGTTTTATTGCTAAAGCTTAATTGAACAAGCTCAAGTTAGAAGCTGATTGGCGACCATGCATAGGTGCACCAGATTCTGAGTGAACCAGCTTTAGTAAATATCCCCCTGTGTGTATCAGTATCAAAAAACCAAGAGTAGAGGCAATATACTCACCACTCTGGTGGCAACCTATCTCCCCTACATTCCAGTACAGCAGACTACATTAGTCTATTCAGCAGTCAACCCTTTCGGGATGCGTTTTTCCCCTGCCTTGCTTTGAGGTTCTTCCTGCCAACCCCTGGATCACTGCTAAGACCTGCAGTAGTAAGGTAGAGGTCAAAGGAAGAAGCCAGTGCGCAGTGAGCAAAACCAGCATCCAACACTCCTGGAAGTGTTAAATGGCAAAGAGACTGAATGAAGCACAATACTGGAAAAGAGAGGAAGTAGTAGACAAAAGAGAAATTAACTGACTACCTCTTCTCTAGAAAGGAGCTGGCCTTCTGATTTGTTTAGAGATCTGAAAGAGCCTATTTAAGGCTGAACTCTGGCATAAAGCAATTTTTTTACCTATGTCATTTAAAAATAAAATACTTCTAATAATAGGTGTCCCATGTGTGGATGATGCTGCAGTAGGTAAAACTATTACATTCATCTTGGACTAGGGGTGGACTGACAACTCATGGGGCCCCCAGGCAATAGGGGATTATACGGCCCCCGTGTCCTCGCCCACACCCAAAAAAGACTACAAAAAAGCAAATGAAAGGTACCAGGGGCATCTCATGGGGCCCCCTACTGACCCTGGGCAAAGGGCAGTGCCCGAGTGCTCAAATGGTCAGTCGGCCCCTGTCTTGGACACTAATGTAGGTGACAAACTTCCAGCTCTGGAACCTACAGTCCCAGCCATTGTAAATTGAAAATAGTGGGTTGCTCACTTTCCACCTCGTCCATTCACAAATTGTTTTGTTTTCTTTTCACAGAATGCAGAGTGTTCTGTGAATGGACAAAGGTAGATTGTGGAATTCATTTTCCCTCACTGCAATTCATTAGAAGTGATTTACTTTTACATGACTAATATATATTTTATAACTAAATATATGTACATAGATGGGAGATAACTATATTTTATATTTACATACTTTTCCTATTTATACCTTACCATCTCTCTTATCCTACAGCAACTTTACTTGTCTAAGTGATTTCTGCAATCTCTAATTGCATGAAACACCCCAATGCTCCTGGTAGCCAAGAAAAATGTATCCCAGTTGTGGCAGTTAGTCCTTTGATAGGCCTGCCCCGCCTTCTGCCCCCTGCTTTGTTTACTCCCCTGTCTATAAAAAATAAATGATAGACTGGAAAAGCATATGGAGTGTCCAGCAGTACCATTATGAGAGAACATCCTGTGATTGGTCAGAATGAGCCTTCACAATAGACAGGCTGCTGATATTTTTGGTTAATTTTAGCATTTCTAAAGCTTCAAAATGATCCAAAATAAGAAGCACTGTAACACGTCGCAGAGCATTTCAGGGTAGGTTCAAAATGAATATACTGTATTTTCCTTGAAATCAACCCCAGGACCTTGAATGGCAGAATAAGCTTCTCCTGCCATAAATTACCTTCAATCAGAACAGCAATTCAGAATGCCATTTTTTCCCAACACAAAAAAGTAAAATCCAGCTAGCTCCTGACTACCCTGACACTCTGCTTCTGCGGCACAAATCTCAAGCAGTGTTATCTTCTGTGGAATTCAGAACATCTACTTCCCCCCATGTTATGGAGGTGACAGTAGGTTAATGTGTGGTGTAATCCAAATCAGGAGTTAGCATCTGAGGGCGGCGACACTGCTTTACCATAGATACAGTACAGTTAACGTGCATTATGTGTATCGTCATCCTAAGACATGAAATATTTTACTAGCAGGATCATCAGAATGTTGGCCATCACTTCTAAATACTGGTCAGCTGCAATATCTGTCATTTTTGTTCTTGGATTAAAATTAGGATTATGGTTTATGGATACCCACTGGATACTGTGCATTTCTCCACATTTTCCTGCACAGACAAAATACATAGGCAAATAAAATACATGACTTTCAATAGGATGTTCACTGCAAAACATTTAATGTTTTTATGTTAAAATCATACTCCATTTTGTGTGCGTTGACCTGCATTTTGCTTACAAAATTCTTGAATTTGCTTCCACACTATGAGACTTCTCTCTACTAATAAATTGAAAACGTACATCCTATTATCTTACTATAAAGAATGCAGTGAAAGGAGTGAGACTGTAGCATGGAGGGGAGGGGGGGAGTGTGAAGTTAAGGTGTTAACAACAACAGCTCATGTTGGAGCAATTGAGAGTTACTAGAATCCAGTTCGTGATTTCTGGCTACCAGCATCCACTCATAGCTGAAATATTAGTTTTCGGCGCACTGCATCATAGAAAAGTGTGTTCATTTATTAGACTACCATGCATGTAATTTGTGCGTGCAAAGAATAAGTGGTAAATAAAAAAACTACATTTTGGTGCCTACTAATTTAGGATATGTTGTGCATTTCAGTAAAAATAACATGTAAAAAGTAGTCTTATCAATGACAAAGTAATTGCTTCATCTTTGCCATTGCAATCATCAATTTATTTTTAACTATTTTACAGGCCACGTAAGCAACTACAGCTTGTAAATAAGAGTGGGTGCTAATGGCACATCCTACCAGCTTTTGTCTTTTATTGTCATGGGCTTATGTATTACTTAAGTGTTAAGCTATACAAAAGGATGTGATTTAATGAATGCCAATCATTATTATTATTTATTTAATCATGTCAATATATATATACTGTATATATGTGTGTGTGTGTGTATATGTGCATTTATTTTCATGCAAACAGTTTAATTACCTGAATTTGACTTGATATAAGGTCCTTGCAATGAACTGTACAGCACAGCTCAGACCTGGAACCCCCAACCCCCCCCCCGCCCCCGGTCTCGCTGTACCAGTGTCCCGCAATCCCCCGCTGTCAGGCCCTGGAACTTCGCTTCAACAGTCTGAGGACTTGAAAACCTCCTGTCTTTCTCTCCTCTCCTTGCAGCTCTGGCCGGACGGACTAGATGGATTCTGATTGGTAAGTGCCGTCCATGTGACAGTGTTGACCAATTAGAATGCCTTTTGTCCATACAAGCTGAGAAGAATGGATAGGCCATGGAGAATTAAAATCCCCAGACTGGAGAAGTGGCATCCCGGAGCCTGACAACGGGGGATTGTGGGACACTGGTACAGACTGGGGAGGGGGTCATTGTAGGGTCACCAAAATTTAAAGATGAACTTACACTTTAAAGAGAAGTATGGCTTAAAAAAAAATTATATTCACCTAAGTGTATGCAGAATCAATCTGTTGCTGCATCTGTCCCCCACTGCTTCTAAGTGATCACTTGGTTCTCAGTCTTCATTGAGCAGAGAGCAGTGACAGTGACTCACCATCTCTTTATTTTGCCCCTGTAATGTGCGCTGAAGTGCTGGGCTATGAAGGGGGCTGAGAGACTTAGCCAGCTGCCAGTCCAGGCATCTGGGTGGATCCTGACTGTAAAGTCAGGATCTTTCCTGAGCCTGGACTGGCTTGTTACATCAGCTGACAGTGGACTTTAGCCCTCTGTCAGCTCAACATGGGTTACATGCAGGGGCGGACTGACTATTTGGAAACCCGGGCACTGCCCGAGGGCCCGGAGTCAGTAGGGGGCCCCATGAGATGCCCCTGGTACCTTTTTCATAGGCTTTTTTGAGTTTGGGCAAGGACACAGGTTACACGAGTGCAGAATGAGCTGCATTCCTGTGATCCCCAGGAGAAGTACAGCCAAAACAACGTTGTGGTAAGAAGCCCTGCAAATTGGTTAATTTATGTCAGTTTGTAAAAATACACATATCATGTTGTATCTGTTGTGTGTTTGCATTAATGTGGCACTGCAGCACAGACTACCATCTGCTTACAAGAATACTGCCTGCCTGGCTATCATGCTGCTCCAAGTACTTTGATACTTTGGGATTTATTTACTAATGGTGTAAAGGTTGTTCGCTTGGCAAATAGAATGTTAGTAAATAGTCTGAAGCTGTGTTCAGCCTGAATACCCAATCATGTGCTAGCAAAAAATATATTTTCCTTTGATTATGATTGAGTTTTTGTGAGCTAAGTGAGTAGTAATCTGAAAATATACAAGTTATTCCAAATTCACTGGCTACATGTTTGGTCCAGGTCAGTGACTGAATCCCGAGATGACAGTCGAACTGGAGCTTCAGCCTACATTTATCTTTTAGCACAAATATTCTTTAAAGTGGTTCTAAAGGCTGAAGGTTTTTTACCTTCACGCATTCTATGCATGAAGGTAAAAAACCTTCAGTGTTCAGTTCCTCCCTCAGACCCCTAATACTTACCTGAGCCCGATCCCATTCCATTGATGTGCACAGGAGGTGAAGCTCTCCCAGACCTCTCCCTTCTCATTGGCTGAGCAGGCAGGGAGGGGGCAGGGCCAAACTGCACTCTGTGTGTCTCATATGAACACAGAGATGGCTCAGGAGTGAGCACTCTCGAGTGCCCCCATAGCAAGCAGCTTGCTCTGGGAGCACTCATGGGGGGGAGGGGCCAGGAACGCCGGCATCAAACCCGAGAAGAGGAGCATCAGGACTGCTCTGTGCAAAATCACTGCACAGAGCAGGTAAGTATAACATGTTTGTTATTAAAAAAAAATCTGAACCTTTGCAATCACTTTATTGTGACCATAATTCTGTACCATTCTGACAAAAGATGTTATTATCAGGAGAGGAAAGGGTCATGTACGGCTTTCCTACATTATAAAGAACACTGTACTGAAGCAAGATCAGAGCTTTCAACATTAGTCTGTTTTCATCTGGTTAGTGAGCTTGCATGTGTCCAAGCAAAGTTTTGTTTGTGTCAGATTCTCTATAGGTTTTCATAGATTTTCCTAATGCTGTATTCATTTAGTCCATACAGTATTCCTGCAGTTTCCAGTTAATACAATAGTCAGCACTAGAGTGTTGTTTGATGAAGCAGTACAAGCAATGGGGTTAATTTACCAAAACTGGAGCATGCAAAATCTGGTGCACCTCTGCATAGAATTCAATCAGCTTCCAGGTTTTATTGTCAAAGCTTAACTGAACAAACTGAAGTTAGAAGCTGATTGGCTACCATGCACAGCTGCACCAGATTTTTCACTCTCCAGTTTTAGTAAATCAGCCCCAAAGTGTAGTACCTTATGTAACCAGAAAGATTTTACAGAAGTCTGAATAATGAAAACTGATTGTTTGCTGCAGGAAAATGTAATAAATACAAGTCATAAATAACTGCATAAAACCAGATTGACATTAAGAGGACCACTTGATGAATGTTTATCAGACTAGAAAAGTGGTTACTGTAATCATTCATTCTAGTTAAAAAGATTTTTTTACATTCTTCCTTAACCCAACTGGGTGTTGAAGACAGGGCAGATTTTCTTGTCTACACAGGTTTAGTAAATCAGCAGTCCAAAAAATTGTCATGTTCACTATAACTGATAATTCCATACTGCCATCTTAAATAGAACCTGTCACATAAGAAGAATTGTGGAACACACTAACTAGACAAAATAACATATTTTTTATAGTTTTTTCCAGAGTTAATGTAATATTAAATTCACTGCAGATATATTTATGTTAAATAATGAACTGCAGCTTCCAGGCACAGAGCAGTGTTGGGAGGTCCAATACTGTATGACATCAATTCAACTGATAGGTTGTCTCTGCAAACCCACTGGAAGTTTAAAGGGTAACTCCACTTTTGTGGAAAAAAAAAAGTCAAATTGTATTTGAATGCTATTAAAAACTACCTTTTATTTCAATCTGCATTGCTGTAATTTACTGTAAAATGCAATGAACCTGAAGACATTCTGTACACAGATGGTGTACAGAAATCCCCCCCCCCTCAAAAAAAAAAGAAAGAAAATGTAATTTCCTGTTTGTGTGATTGGCTCATTGATCTTCCAACAAGTCTGCACTAAGATAAAAGTTGCAACAAAAGTATCCTTTTTTGGTGCGATACTCCCATAAGGAAAGCACAACTAAAAGGATGCAAACCCTGCAATTTTCCTCATTAGAGCCCTGCAGGTTCAGCAGCTGATTGACAATTATAAAACCACTCCCATTTACATTTACTTTGCACATGGACACAGACAAACAAACAGCTATTTCTTCAGAAAAAACCAAGGTAGAATTCTGTAACAAAGTTTGTTCAAATCCTTACAGTGTACATAGATCACTCAGAGGGGAATATTTTTTTTTTCAACAAAAGTGGAGTTATTCTTTAAAGCAGAGCTTTACCCTCATTTTGTACATTTTTAGTCTTATTTTTTAGCAACTCCTTTAATAAAACTGCATATTACTGTTTTTTTTCTCTATGAATACCTTTTTCTGTATTATTGTTCACCCACTTCTGATTTTCTTGCCTAGGTGAGAATGATGTGACCAGAACTGCCCACTGCCTGCAGACTTTCTGGTATATAAATGTCACACATACCAGAAGGCTTCAGGCAACTCTCAATACTATGCAGACACAACCAACACTCTACCTGCAAATCAAATTGAAAGATTCCGAAAGTGAGCACTGACTGTACATGTGCAACATATTCTTGAGCATAATCGGGGAGCAAGTGCCTTTATTTTACCTTAAACGATTTGGGTACTAGCCACTAGTCTGTTGTTTTATACTGCAGTTTGTTAGACATTGACAACATTAATTAAAAAGAAAAAGTGATTTCTGCAGTTTGTCAGCTAACTGCACAGCACTATGGATGTACTTCAAATGTGAGAAAATCACTGTAATGATTCCAATTTAATACAAAGTAATATTTATAGCCATCATCATGTTCTGTGCCTAAACTACATGAACGCACTGGGGTTGATTTACTAAAACTGGAGAGTGCAAACTTTGGTGCAGCCCTGCATAGAAACCAATCAGCTTCCAGGTTTTATTATCAAAGCTTAATTAAACAAGCTGAAGTTAGAAGCTGATTTGCTACCATGCACAGCTGCACCAGATTTTACACTCTCCAGTTTTAGTAAATCAATCCCACTGTGACAAAACAGAGCTAAGACAAGTCAAAATAAAAAAAAATGTTATGATAAAGCACACGAATAACTGCATTCCATCTGACTGCCCATGCACTGAAAATAATACAGCTTTTCATAGAAAGAAATACTGCTAAATACATATTTGAAGTTGTGGGACTACTGAGGAATGTATTTCTGTAAGGAATAACAGACTTTTTACACCCAAGTTTTTTTTCACAGTTAGAACAGTGATTAGCTTACAATGCATTTGCTCAAACAAATGACAATGAGTAAAATGTATCGAAGAGCACCCATAGACAAGCAGATGTCTCACAAAGAACAACAAGAGGTGAGACATCTGCTCATCATTCAACCTACCAAAATATACCTTTTTATTTGGTTGATGAAAAAAACATGATGTATTTGTGAAAAAGAAGGAAAATATTCTAGCAAGTCTGAAAATATTTGTGTACAATAAAAAACACTTCCCCAGGTTAGATACCTACAAGACAGGTAATGCTCAAATAAGGAGCTTCACCTGTGGGATATGGCCCTATGGTCATCCTAACCATTGCTTGTCCAGTTAGGTTCACCCAAATTGAAGTATTATAGAACACTGACAGCAGATAGGGTAAGGTGGGTGTTTTGATATGCATAGACTAAGGTCCAACAGGAGCCTTTATGCTAGGTTGGGATCATGTTCAAATTTGTGTATTCCTAACCCACAGGCAAATGTCCTCCTCCTAGACAGATGCATGTGAGTGGCAATAATTCTTAATGGCACCCCCATGCATCAGCAAACACTGCGCATTTTCGCATGAATCAGACTGCATGGTGCTGCCAAGTGAAGTATGATTAGAAAAAAAGGGTTGGGGACTTCTTTCATGGCATTTCTGCGGATAGGACAGCCCACTGAAATGAATGGGATGCCTGACATGCAGAATGCAGTTGCACAAATGTGAATAAAGCCTTAATGCTTGATCCTAACTTATTTCTTGACCTTAACTCATTTTGGAAATGGGAGAATCTTATCCCCAAAAAAGTGCCAAGCATGCTGACAGAATCTTCAAGAAAAAAAACATGCAAATTTCAGTACTTTTCATGCATGAATGGTAATCTTCCTAGCACTGTCTTACAAAGCAAAAATAACCAATTCTTCCCATGAGGCAGGAGCATATAATTTGTTTTATCAAAATAAAATAGACAGCTCAGTTTTGTTCTTTTTAATTATCAGAAGTAAATAAATAAATAAATAAATAAGTAGAATGATGCAACTCCTCAACAGGCCTTTCTCAGCCATTTTACCATGTAGGAATCCTTGAAATGAAAGTGATTCTAAAATCAACTAAAACCCCCTCTATATCAGAAGTAATTCATAGATTACAATCACATTACATCTGCGAGAGGGCTGTGGCCATTTCCTATCAGCACATGGGGACATTTGACTTGAAGTGGTCTTGTTGGAAAGAAATGTTCATGTTACACAATATGAATATATAGAATTGAATATAATATTATTACCTTGGCTAAATTTGTGCTCTGTTCTCTTATACCCCTTTATTTTTCTTCCTTTCTTTTCTCATTCTTTTCCCTTTCTTCTCATTCTCCCTAAGACTATTCTACCTGGAAGTCCGGCCATACATTGGTCAGCTCTTCTGGGATAACTGTGATGGCAATTAGTGGACTATGCTGGTATTATATGCCTTAATTGTAACCATTTTGGTCGGTAACTAAAATTGCAATTATTGGTTTGTTTTGTTTATGTATACCTCTGTTGGCCAACAGGCTGAGTATACGATTGCTTTCTCAGATTTAAGAGTGTGCTAACACAGTGGTACTAAGATAAGTTTGTACTTATTTTCTAGCCTGAATCTTTCTATATTGTTGTAATTGTTAAAATTTCAATAAAAAAGATTTGAAAAGAAAGTGATTCTAAAGGTATTTTTTTTTTAAATAACAGACCTTACCTGCTCTGTGCAATGGTTTTGCACAGAGCAGCCCCGATCCTCCTCTTCTCGAGTTCCCTGCTGGTGCTTCTGGCTCCTCCCCCCTGCTGAGTGTCAACACAGAAAGTTTCTCTGGGGGCCCTTGTGCATGCTCGCTCCTAAGCCAGCTCCGTGTTTCCATATACACACAGAGCATATCTTGGCCCCGCCCCCTTCTCCCTCCTCACTGACTGTGATTGACAGCAGGAAAAGGACTTTCTGTCCAAAGAGGAGAGAGAGAGAACTGGGAGAGCTGCTGCTCTTGTGCACATCACTGGATTAAGATTGGGCTCAGGTAAGTATAAAGGGGGCCTGCTTGCAGAAGGTTTTCACTGTAATGCATAGAATGCATTAAGGTAAAAAAACCCTTATACCTTTAGAATCACCTTAGCCACTTGCCTACTGCACACTTTTACCCCCTTCCTGCCCAGGCCAATTTTCAGCTTTCAGTGCTGTTGCACTTTGAATGACAATTGCGCAGTCATGCAATATTGTCCCCATATAAAATTTTTTGCATTTTGTTCACACAAATAGAGCTTTCTTTTGGTGGTATTTAATTGCCACTGGGGTTTTTATTTTTTACACTATAAACAAAAAATAGCAAACAAATTGAATAAAAAGGTTTTTTTGTTTCTATTATAAAAATTTGCAAATAGGGAATTTTTATCCTTCGCTGATGTGCATTGATGATGCTGCACTGATAGGCAGCACTGATGGGCACTGATAGGCAGCACTGATGGGCACTGATGGGCATTGATGAGGTGACACAGAGAGGTAGCACTGATGGGCACTGATAGGCTGCACTGATGAGGCGGTACTGGTGGGCATTGATGAGGAGGCACTGAAGATGCTGCACTGATATGATGCAAATAATGGGCACTGATAAGCAGCACTGATGGGCACTGATAAGCAGCACTGACTGATGGCACTGACTGGCAGCACTGACTGGTGGAACTGATGGTTGAAACTGCTGGGCTGCACTGCTGGGCAGCAATGATGGGTGGCACTGCTGGGCACTGATGGGTGGCATTGCTGGTCGACACCGCTGGGCAGCACTGCTGGGCAGGACTGATGATCAGGGCACTGATCATCAGTGGCCTGATTATCAGTGCAGATCTGCTCTGTGACAATGCTGGTTATTGGCAGTACTTTCCTCACACTGTGACAGAGTGGAGAAAGTGCTGCCAATAACCGGCAACTGTATTTACTTTGTGATCTGCTGTGTCATTGGACACACCTGATCATGTGGTAAAAGGCCACAGTGATTGGACTTTTACCTAGTCATGTGTTCACTGACAGGACACACGGGATGGGGGGGGCGCATTCTAGGAGGACATCATATGATGCCCTCCCAGAAATGGACAACTACACTGTAGGCATCATTCGGCTATATCGTAGTTGTAAAGTGGGGAACCCCTGATAAAAATTATTATAGCTACAGCTCACTGTTCATTAGTGTGATGGTCACTGGGAAGAATGCTCCTTTAATTTATGATAATCGGGAAGAATGCTTCCTTAATGTGTTATAAACTCAGAACCCTGCATTCACTATATCTGGTCTCCCACAGTACACAGAACATAGAAATGCAATTATTTTAGCCAATATAAATGGATAAATACCTTTTCTCATCAGCAGTTGGAGCAGTCTTGTGACTTCTATCAGTGTCCTGCATAGCACTGGTTAAAGCTTGTAGGAGGAGTTTTCATTCTCCCCTGATTGTCCTATGAGGCTGCATAACCCCTGACCCTCTGTCTTGACAATGCTGATTGGCCCTGTGCTGATCAAATGCACTCTCCCAAGAATTAAAAACTCTCTAGCAAGGCACACCAAACTGAGCATGTGCAGCTTGGCCTCAAGGCTCTGTTCTATCAGGAGATGGATTGGGGACAGTATAAAAAGGGGAGGAGCACAGAAGACATCAGGAGCAGAATCTTTTTACACAATGCGGATGATTAACCCCTTCCACAGTGAGTATAACAGTCATGCTTTACTGCATATACAGACTGATTTTACTGTTGTGGGTTTAGTAACACTTTAAATATAGCTAAGAGGATCATAATTGTCAGTGGTTGCTTATCTAAGAGACAGAAATTTCTCATTGCTCAAGGTCCTATAGCAAGGTATGGAGGAGCTTTAGGGTTCCACAGAACCTTGATTGAGAGAGGCTGCCCTAAACAATGCAAAATCTTATTAAAGCAGCTCAAAAACAAGTCAAAGCAATTCACAGCACCTGAAACCATATTTCTTTTGACTTCTCACAATCTAATCATATGTGTACAGGCTAGTGAACAGGTTACAAATAGGCTACAGATGTAGAAGGAAGTCAAAGGTCTAATATTCACAATGGGATCATCTAGGGCTAGTGTACATAGTGCCTGAGATACATTTGCTATTAGTTACATTGACTTCAATTAAGCCATAAAAACAAATCACAAACTGACCTCAAATTGATTTAAGATACCTGAATAAAACAGCCCAAATGTACAGCAATAGCTTACATGTGAGAGTCTAAGATCAGTTTGGAATGCATTTAAAATACGTTCACACTGGCTTGTATGGAGGAATAAAAGCAAAGTGACATGATGCTTGGAAAAAACAGCAATGAAAGCAAATGTGCACTGCTTTATAAGAGCTCCATAAAAGCTAAACCAAACAATGGATTCCACATCTGTCATATCTTCACAAACTTATGTCAAATGAAAAAAAAAACAAATGGCAATGTATACTAGCCCATGGCAATATGCAATATGTACATGCAATCCAATCTCTGAGATTAGGCCGCACCATGGGTTGTCTACACATTGCCAGTATATGCACTCTTGGCCAGCATTAGCATGTATATGTTCTTATGCAGGATCAACCCATCAATACATCTTCTGACAGCCATCTTAAGAAATGTTGCAATGCTTTCTTCCTTCCTTCCTTCTTGTTCTGAGCTGTACATATTGGCTTCCCCAAACCTATATTGGTAAGTTTTATGTTGAAGACCCTATTTTTGTTGCTCTTCCGTGGACTCAATTTTGTTTTTATCTTGTAAGCTACAAACTTACAATTCCTGCACTGACAAGTCCTATTTTTCAAGCTATATATGCAACACTTTTCTAACAACCATTTAAAACCAGCATTTGATTGCAAATCTGATCAAATACCTTCATGCAACCTACCACCATCCCTACCGTACAGATAAAACTATAATTTATTGGTGATAGGTGGCCTTTACAATTTGATCACATTTGTAATGGAAGCAGTAAGAATTTCCCAAACATTACAGTGTGTATGGCCAGCATTTGACTATGGTATTTACTAAGACACAGTGAACTGTTCTAATATACAAAGCACAGAGATACATTTTATCACTTGTATAAGCACAGTGAATTTACTTACAGCAGAACGGAATTGTTATCTTTAATATAATGTAACAACTTGTATACACAACTGCAGCCAGGGCTATGGTGGTATATAAACTCTGCCGTGCAATGGAAGCATTTCAAATGACATGTAGCCTTTACTGTAGCCCCCAGCTGCCTTAAACATATCTAACTTTACAATTAATTAGAACATTAGCGACACTTTGATTCCAAATACGCCAGACTTGTACTAATATTTTCCACTGAGCTTTAAACAGATCTCAAGGTTGTATGCAGTGACCATAAACAGAGTGTAACTAGCAATATAATGTGGCTTAATGAAGTAAAAAAAAAGTAAGTGATTCGGAAGGGCGAGGATAAAGAGGGAAGCTATGTGATTAGATGACACATCTTCTATATGTGGGGGTCCAAGAAGATGAGGTCCAGTCTGTGCCCACCTGACAGCGCAGGAGTTAGGTTAAAAAGGACATTATCTGCCATCCCTCTTTTTATATCATTAAAATGGACAGTTTTCTTGTTCTTAGATTGCTTTTGATGGACAATATCGGAGCTCTACAAATTTCTAGATGCTGTGGAACCAGAAGGTTCAGTAACCCACCACCTAAAATGTATGACCTGCTAGGAGTTGTAAATTGCCCGGGGGCCCCATAAGTTGTCAGTCCGCCCCTGGTTCGGCAATACACTTGTGGTTACATCCAGCCCCTCATCACTGAGCTACTCGTCCTGATTGAAGCTTTGTTTTATTTCGTGTAGCATTTATATTGTAGATTTTCATCTTAGAAGACAGAATTTTTTTCATGTTTATATTGCAGGTTTCCGTTAAAAAAAAAATTATTTTATGTTGCAACTTTTGATATTGAGCTCCTTCTTTCGAGGAATATCAGGCAACATTTACCAGGTGCTGCCAGTTAAATGAACTTTCTAGCCACGATAAATAATATACTGGAAGATATACTTCATATGAAAACCTGGTCGATGTATTCATTGGGTGTTTCTTGGCATTATGGTTTATTTCGTGCTGTAATTGAAATAACTTAATGTGCCCATATTTAATCATGCACATGCTCTCCCGTGGCATACATGTGATGCCATGCAATGAATTAGCCCAGATCGCTTCATGTATGAGATCAGGACGGATAGTATTAGTGCGAGCACATTGATAGATCGGACTGGTCCAGATGGACACACGTAATAACCATGACGATGGTGTCTCCCTATTACCAAGAGATGTGGATATGTACCCCTACTGGAATCATCCTTGTAATTGAATACAATAGTGTGGAAGTTTTATCCCAGTCTTCTCTTACTGATATATTGAGCCATAAAAGACACACTGCTTAAATGATGACTTGGTAGTGTTTTCATTACAAGTTACCGGTCTGTCTGAGTTTTATTTACAATACATTGATTTACTGCTGACATCCTCAGCTACAAATTCAGGAAAGGCGAGGAAGAGTTTACTTATCCTATACTGTGTTTTATAGCAGCTGTTGATCTTTTATCTGATAGATCACTAAACTTAATATATAGCCAATAGTTAAACCCACTGACAGCGATCGTTTGTTATGTTGTTATGTTAGTGGCCAGATCGGTGCAACTGCAAACAGAGCCCGGTATCTATACAACACCGTTCTCACACAGGCTTCAAATAAGAGGCTCAATTTACGTCAGGATACATATTACAAAAAAAATAAAAGTGACAATAATTTTTAGCTGAGTCCAGTGACAGCCACATAAAGTGTTACAGCTTTGTGAATTAAGCCTAAGGTCAGCAAAAAGTTTGGGCACAGCTGTGCGGTGGGTCCTGAAGCTCCAATCACCACATAAACAGATATAAATGCCATTGATACCTTTATATAACACCATCAACAGACCTAATATACTAGAAGTACAAGACACTGAAGGTAAGAACGACGAGCCTACACCCACACAAAGCACACAAGTAGATGGGGATCAGCTGTCACTCTGCCCATCAGTGTGGCATGACAGCCTGTCAAAGTAACTGGTGTACAATGTAACAGAAATTAGTGACAGCCCTGCTTCATCAAGGTGCACCAGTCCACGATTAGACACAAAAGAGTACACACCCAGAAAAAACAAAAACAATGCCTACGGCAGGAAAGTGGTTAATGTGATGGAGCCCCAGGGGGATTATTGGTGGAGTGCACAGATGGAGGTAGGCGAGCTCTCCAGCAGTGAGATGTCAGCACCCTCCCTCCCTCCCCCTTGTGCCACTAGGTAATGGTGGCATGGTGACAGGCTCCCTCTCTATGTAGCACCTGGCCAGCCACACACACATCATACTGTACCTTAGGCAACACCACTGTCCTCCTCCTCCTCCTCCTCCTCCACCTCCTCCTCCTCAACTTCACTCTCTCGGTTCTTTCTCCATCCAAAAGAAAAAAAAAGAAAAAGATCACCCACCCCCGAGAAGGAGTTGTGGAGTAAGTGCTCCCTGGATCTGTACTTTAATTGGGGAGGTAGGTTGGTGTGGGGATGGGGGGATCTGGCTACGGGGGTGACCCAACAAATAAAAAATCAGGAGGGCTGGTGGTGCTGTGTCCTATACGCCCTGTGATCGTGCTGTGTCTTCTCCGAGAGAGCAACGTGGAGTGTGCCTGTGTGGTGTAGATATATACCTACATCTGCTGCTCGGTGTGTGACAGAACAGAGAGAGAGAGGTGTGAGTCTGATCGCACCTCGCTCACTGCACCGCCCTGTGCACCTCCCAGTCTCCCTGATTGTGCTTGACACTCACACAGATCACACCAGGGAAACCTGGCCGCCCTCTGCCTTCCTGCACTCTGCCACTTTCAAAGGGCCATCTGCAGCAGAAACACACTGTCCCACTTCTGCCAGCGCAGGTGCTGTGTGTGCCCATCACTGGCATAGCGGCACCTTGACTCGGGCTCTCAGTTCTCTTCCCACTATGTAGATGAATCTAGCATGACTCTGGGCTAGGCATGGAAGGCGACCTCTCGTTAACTCACACATTTATTTCCAGTGCTTTGGTGAAAAGTTAATGCCTACATCTTGTGTTCTGCTTTTTCTATGGGGGAATTGTTTTGCCGAGCGTACACCTGGGGCGCCGCTATTATCAACCCCCTAACGTGGCTCCTGCTTGTAATGAATGCCAACTTCAGGTAGGAGCGAGGATGAGAGCGGAGCACGCAAGGCTTCAGATGATCCAGCATGAGGATCATAGCGGAGCACACCCGGCTTGACATGTTCCAGGACGCCCCCAGGGGGGAGATAGGTTAGTACAGTGACAGGAGGCTGCACATGCTGAGAGATGAGAACTGGATGGGACGTCTTGTAGGGGTGAGAGCTCTGCCTTTAGCGTCTTCAAATTACACTGTTACCCCCCCCCCCAAAAAAAAAAAATGCTTTTTTCATATCTTTAACAACTTGCCCTCCTGAGGATTTACCCCCCCCCTTCCTGACCAGGCCATTTTTTGCATTACGGACCTGTGTTACTTTAACTGACAATTGCGCGGTCATGCAACGCTGCACCTTAAATGAAATTTACGTCCTTTTTTCCCACTAATTGAGCTTTCTTTCGGTGGTATTTGATCGCCTGTGTATTTTTTAATTTTTTGCACTATAAAAGAAAAGACCAAAAATTTTGAAAATAAAAAAAAAAACAATATTTTTGACTTTTTGCTATTAAACATGTCCAGTAAAAAAATTTAAAAAATCAAATTTCATCATAAATTTAGGCCAAAATGTATTCTGTGACATGTCTGCTAAAAAACCCCCCAAAAACAATACATGCAAATTAATTGGTTTACGTGAAAGTTATAGCATTTACAAATGGCGGTATATATACTGGGATTTTTTGTTAATTGTTACTAATAATGGCGGCAATCAGTGACTTATAGCGGCACTGCGGTGGGCATTCTGACACTGGGGAAAACTGACTTGGTGACACTGACATCTCCAGTAACACCAATACAGTGATCAGCGCTAATAAAAAGCACTGACACTGTACTAATGACACTGAGCAGGAAGGGGTTCACATGAGAGGCGATCAAAGGGTTAACTGTGTGATGCGTGTGTTTTACGATGTTTGTGTGCTTGACTGTAAGCACACTGCACAGCCATCCAAAGCAGTGTGCCCGAGCTGGCAGGGAGGAGAACTGTTAGTTACCAAAACAGTTCTACCCGTCAGAGATCCTCGGCAATCACCGGGCGCCGGTGAGTAATCATCGTCCGGGACCCGGTGATTGACAGCCGCGCCCCATACCTGGAGATGCAAATTTACGTATATATACACATGATTTTGTGCCCCCGTGCCACCCTGTAGCAGTATTTCTGCTATAGGGCGGATGGGAAGCAGTTAACCTGTAAAATAGATTTGCTGGATGTAAATAAACTAGTTTGTGTTGATGTTTTAAAAACCTCCTGTCTGTGTGTAATTATGTGTGTGGGCATCAGCCTTCTTTTCTCATTACCTTTGCAGGCTCTGCTTCCTGTTTTATGTGACTACACTGCACCGCCCTGTGCTCCTCCCAGTCTTCCTGATTTTGGTTGAGACATATACACAGATCACACCAGGGAAACCTGGCTGTCCTCTCTATTTAGCTACTTTCAAAGGGACATCTGCAGCAGAACACACTGGCTCATTTCTGCCAGCACAGGTGCTCTTTCTGCCCATCACTTATGCTAGCCTTTAGGGTTGATTTACTAAAACTGAAGAGTGCAAAATCTGGTGCATCTCTGTATAGAAACCAATCAGCTTCCAGGTTTATATGACAAAGCCTAAATGAACGAGCTGAAGTTAGAAGTTGATTGGCTACAATGCAGAGCTGCACCAGATTTTGCACATTACAATTTTATTAAATTAACCCCTTTGTGTCCATAACTTATAGCAGCACCTTACTCAGGGTCTTAGTTTTGCTCACACTATAGCTTGCCCAACTGTGACATTAGGTTTAGGTAAGAAATAATCACTCTTGCAACTACAATTATTTAAAGTTCTTTAAGTCTAGTTACATTTATTTAAAATTATGTTACGTAAATTTAATGCTAAGGTCTTGCTTTCTGCTCTTTTTAAGGTGGAATTGTTTTTACAAGCATACACCTAGGGTGCAATTTTTATACTTTTTTTTTTAAAAAGTATACATACCCCTTGAAATGTTCCACATTTTGTCATGGTAGAACCAAAAGCATAAATGTATTTTATTGAGATTTTTTGTGATAGACCAACACAAGGTGGCACATAATTGTGAAGTGGAAGGTAAATAATAAATGCTTATCAACATTTTTATTTACAAATAAATATGTGAAAAGTGTGGTGTGCATTTGTATTCAGCCCCCCCCCTCCGAGTCAATACTTTGTAGAACCCCCTTTCCCTGCTATTACAGCTGCCAGTCTTTTTGGGTATGTGTCTACCAGCTTTGCACATCTAGAGAGTTACTTTTTTGCCCATTCTTTTTTGCAAAATTGCTCAAACTCTGTCAGATGGAGAGCATCTGTGAACAGCCATTTTCAAGTCCTGTCACAGATTTGGGACTGTACTTTGACTGGGCCATTCTAACACATGAATATGCTTTGATCTAAACCAGTGGTCTCCAAACTGTGGCCCGAGGACCGGATGCGGCCCTTTGCTGGCCATTACCGGCCCAATGATGGGGCACTATTCCTCTCACTGACACCAGTGACGGGGCACTATTCCTCCCATTGACACTAATGATAACGACTACTCCTCATCCTACTGACCACCAACCCTGAGGCCATGTGTATTTGCACCGATGCTGGGCCCGGGACATTTAATACCCCCACTGGACACAATCTGGCCCTCCTAAAGTCTTAAGGACAGTAAACTGGCCCTTTTCCTGAAAAATTTGGAGACCCCTGTTCTAAACCATTCCATTGTAGCTCTGGCTGTATGTTTAGGGTCGTTGTCCTGCTGTAAGGTTAACCTCCACCCCAGTCTCAAGTCTTTTGCAGACTCTAACAGGTTTTCTTCTAAGATTAACCTGTATTTGGCTCCATACATCTTCCCATCAACTCTGAGCAGCTTCCCTGTCTCTGGGGAAGAAAAGCATCCCCACAACATGATGCTGCCACCACCATGTTTCACAGTGAGTATGGTGTGTTCAGGGTGATGTTTAGTGTTAGTTTTCTGCCACACATAGCGTTTTGCTTTTAGGACAAAAAGTTCAATCTTGGTCTCATCTGACCAGAACACCTTCTTCCACATGTTTACTGTGTCCCCCATATGGCTTCTCGAAAATTGCAAACAGGACTTGGGTTTCTTTCAACAATTGCTTTCTTCTTGCCACTCTTCCATAAAAGCATGATTTGTGGAGTGCAGTACTAATAGTTGTCCTGTGGACAGATTCTCCCACCTGAGCTGTGGATCTCTTCAGCTCCTCCAAAGTTATAATGGGCCTCTTGTCTGCTTCTCTGATTAATGCTGTCCTTGCCCTGCCTGTCAGCTTAGATGGACGGCCGTGTCTTTGTAGGTTTGCAGTTGTGCCATACTCCATTTTTCGGATGATGGATTGAACAGTGCTCTATGATATGTTCAAAGCTTGGGATATTTTTTATAACCTAACCGTGCTTTAAAATTCTCCACACCTTTATCATTTACCTGTCTGGTGTGTTCCTTCGTGACGCTGTTTGTTCACTAATGTTCTCTAACAAACCTCTGAGGGCGTTACAGAACAGCTGTATTTATACTGAGAATAAATTACACACAGGTGTATTCTATTTACTAATTAGGTGACTTCTGAATTCAATTGGTTCCACCAGATTTTAGGTAAGGGTATCAGAATAAAGGGGGCTGAATACAAATGCACATCACACTTTTCAGATATTTATTTGTAAAAATTTTTTAAAACCATTTATCATTTTTCTTCCACTTCACAATTATGTGCCACTTTGTGTTGGTCTATTATATAAAATCCCAATAAATACATTTACGTTTTTGGTTGTAACATGACAAAATGTGGAAAATTTCAAGGGGTATGAATACTTTTTCAAGGCACTGTACACCATACTTTGCTTCCTTGCATTGAGCAGGCCAGGTTTGAGGTGCTCCAGGACGAGGATGGTAGCTGAGTACAGCAAGCTTGAGATGTTCCAGTACAGGGATAATAGCAGAGCACATGAGGCTTGACATGTTCCAGGATGATGATGATGATAGTCTCTAGGCTTGAAATGTTGCAGGACAAGAATGATAGCAGGGCACTCCAGGGTTGAGATGTTCTAGGACAAGGATGATAGAGGAGCACTCTTCTTTTGAGATGTTACTGGACAAGGATGATAGAGGAGCACTCCTGGCTTAAGATGTTCCAGGACAAGAATGGTAGCAGAGCATGTCAGGCTTGAGATGTTCTAGGACAAGGAAGATAGATGAGCACTCCAGGCTTGGGATGTTCCAGGACAAGGATGATAGAGGAGCACTTCTGGCTTTAGACGTTCCAGGACAAGAATGATAACATGGCATGTCAGGCTTGAGATGTTCTAGGGCAAGGGTGGTCAAGGAGCACTCCTGGTTTGAAATGATCCAGAGCAAGGATAACAGAGGAGCAATCCTGGCTTTAGATGTTCCAGGACAAAGATTATAGTGGAGTATGCCACCAAGACAAGGATGATAGAGGAGCACTCCTGGCTTGAGGTGTTCTAGGACAAGGATGATAGTGGAGCATGCCAGACTTGGGATACTCCAGGATGAGAATGCTAAAGGAGCACATCAGGCTTGAGATGTATGAGGGCAAGGATGATAGAAGAGCATGCCAGGCTTGACATGTTCCAGGATGCAGATGATGGCATTATACTTCAGGCCTGAGATGTTCAAGGACGAAGATGATAAAAGACCACATCAGGCTTGAGAAGTTCAAGGACAAAGATGATATTGGAGAACAGCAAGTTTGATATGAGCATGGAAGAGGATGATAGTGGAGTATGCCAGGCCTTAGAAATTCCAGGACAAAGATGATAGCAGGGCACGCCAGACTTGAGATGTTTCAGGACAAGGATGATAGTGGTGCCTGTTTGGCTTAAGATGTTCCACGATAATCATGATAGCAGAACATGTCAGGTTTGAGATGTTCCTGGACAAGGATAATAGTGGAGCATGCCAGGTTTGAGATGTTCAAGGATGATGATGATGATAGCAAGCACACCAGGCTTGAGATGTTCTAGGACAAGGATGATAAAGGAGCACATCAGGCTTGAGATATTCAAAGAGTATGCAAGGCTTGAGATGTTCCAGGATAAGGATAATAATGGAGCACACCAGGGTTGAATTCTTCCAGGATTATTATGGAAGCGTAGCATGTCAGGCTTGAGATGTTCAGGGACAAGGATTGATAAAGAAGCATGCCAGGCTTGAGTTGTTCCATGATGAGAATGATTGCAGAGCACCCAAGCTTAAGATGTTCCATGATAAGGATGATAACGGAGCACACCAGGCTCAAGTTGTTCCAGCACAAGGATGATAGCAGAACATGCCAAGCTGGAGATGTCCAGGGATGAGGATGACAATGGAGCATGCCAGGCTTGAGCTGTTCCACAACAAGAATGATAGAGCATGCCAGACTTGAGATGCTCAAGGATGATGATGATAGTGGAGCATGCCAGGATTGAGATGTTCCAGGAAAAGGATTGATAGAAGAGAACCCAGGCTTGAAATGTTCCAGGATAATGATGATAGTGGAGCACATCAGGCTTGATTTGTTCCAGCATGAGGATGACAGCGGAGCACACCAGATTTGAGTTGTTTCAAGACAAGGATGATATGAATGCATGCTAGGCTTAAGATGTTTGAGGACAAATATGATAGTGGAGAATGGCAGGTTCAAAATGGTCTAGGATATGGATGACAGGGCACACAAGGATTGAGATGTTCCAGGTTGAGAGTTATAAAGGAGCATGCCAGGCTTGAGATGTTCAAGGGTGAGGATGATAGAGGAGCATGCTAGGCTTCAGATGTTCTAGGGCAAGGATGATAGCAGGGCACCCCATGCTTGAGAAGCTCCAGGATGATGATGATAAAAGGGCATGGCAGATATATTTTGCCTGCAATCATCTGTAAATGTTTTCACTCTGCTATACTGTTTCAAAGTTTTTGCTGGCTCAAGCGAACCACACATAGAGTGCTTATACCCTTAACAAGGACCCCCCGGTCCCTATTTTTGTCCTGCTGTGCTGTCTGGGTCACCGTTCCCACAATGCCCTTTTAAAAATTTCCATGATACTGCACATGTACCAGCTGAAGAGCATGAGGTCTTACACATGAGCCATATGACACTACCTGCATGTGTTGTTAAAAATTAATAAACATGTCATTTCATATGATGCATTTGTGAAATAAGAAGCATGACGTCATGCGCTTCATCTTGTGCATGCACAGTGTGACAATACTGTTAGATCTTGCAGTTTAGGTACAAGATTTCCCTGAATGCAATAGTGCCGTTGCTTTCCTAGGGGCATTTGTGTGACTGGGGAAACCAGGAAGGGGAAGAGAAAAAAAGTTAGTAAAGTAGGAAAAAAAGTGTTAGGAGATTTCACATCAGCATGCAGAGATGCTTCCTCCATGCTTCAGCATGCATGTGACACTGCAGCCAACTAATGCCTGCCCACGGCTAATAACTGAGCAGACAGCTAACTGACCACTGATATTTATAAATGATATAGGGTCTGGGATTAAAAATACGATTTCAGTTTTTGCAGATGACACCAAACTTTGCAGTGGAATAACATCCTTACAGGATGTCTCCAACTTACAAGCTGACCTCCATGCACTGTTTAATCAGGCAACTGTGTGGGAAATGAGGTTTAATGTTGATAAATGTAAGGTTATGCACTTGGGCGCTAAGAATATGCATGCATCATACATACTAGGGGCAGTACAACTGGGGGAATCAATGGTGGAGAAGGATCTGGGAGTTCTGGCAGATCGCAAAGTTAATAATGGCATGCAATGCCAAGCTGCGGTTTCTAAAGCAAAAATATCCTCCGTATTAAAAGAGGTATAGACTGCAGAGAGAGAGATATCATTTTACCCCTGTACAAATCTTCTGTAAAACCTCATCTGGAATATGCAGTTCAGTTTTGGGCACCAATTCACAAAAAGAACATTGGGGAACTGGAGAAAGTACAGAGAAGGGCAACCAAACTGATAAGAGGCTTGGAGGAGCTCAGCTATGAGGAAAGATTAGAGGAACTGAATGTATTCTCTCTTGAGGAGATTAAGGGGGGATATAATCAACACGTATAAATACGTCAGTGGTTCATATAGTGAACTCGGTGTAGAGCTATTCACCCTGAGGTCATCACAGAGGACAAGGGGAACTCTATGTCTGGAGGAAAAGAGATTTAATCTCCAAATACGGAAATGTTTCTTCACAGTAAGAGTTGTGAAAATGTGGATTGGACTCCCTCAAGAGTTGGTTCTGGCCAGCTCAGTGGATTGCTTTAAAAATGGCCTGGATTCTTTCTTGGATACACAGAATATAACTAGATACTAACATTTATAGGTATAGCTGATCCAGGAAATATCGGCTGTAGCATCAGGCAGGAGGGGGGGTTGGTGCTGGCTGGCTCTAGCTCTCAGCCACACACTGAAAAGGGGACCCAACTGTCAATCAAGCAGATGGGTGGATCCCAAGAAGACGTTTGGAATGCTTCTTGAACTTGGTGTGACTCTGCCCCATTTCCTGATAGCAGGCAATAGCCCACTATCAACTGACTCTGGGTCACAGCACAAAAGTGAATGTACTCCTGTGGCCCAAAAGTTTTGCCAATAAGGTTTGTTCATACCTTTCTTTAAAGGCAAGTAGCCTATGTTTGCATGCGTGCACCCACATGGAACTTCATAATAATGTTGTGTCACTGACCGGAGTTTATTTTTGTTGTCTAAATTGTCAAGTCAGCCATTGCTATCTATAGAAACAAAAGAGTACTTAACTACAGCACAGTTATGTACTTTGTAATTTGTCTTATCTAAAATCTACTTGGAGTTTTGCTTGCATGAATTTACATATATGTATTTCTGTCAGATATATAACTCATGTAACCTTTCTATGCACTTATAACTTGACAGTTCCAATGCCATGCATAAATAGACTTTGATGTGTAAATGTGGTCATTTGTTCTGTATTTTAATTTCTTTGTATGAGTGGCCCACTGAACCTGAAGTGCCTTGGGCCTGCCAAAAGGGGGTGAGAGCGCTGCCTTTAGTTTCACCTAATTTCTTTCAGTGCCGATACACAGCGGAACACGGTGTGGGAAACCTGCTTTACATGCAAATTTCCCGCACCACGTTCCAAATGCACTGGATGTGCAATCTGCTGCAGGTGTCAAGAGATTCCTAACGACACCCCAAACACAAATCTCAAATGCACTGCATTTGCCTGCATAAGATTGCATGGTACTATACTATTGCATGGTGATACTATGCAATATGGTTGCAGTGCGTTTTTAAAACTAGTGCATGCATTTACTTTTGTTGTGATCCAGTGCAATTTCAGCCCATTCAAATTAATGAGCTGCAAACTGCATCACACTGAATCACACAGGACCACAAAAATCTAATAATAAGTAAAAAAGTGTACTTCCATGTTCAGTTCCACCTGTGCATTTGAGCAGAGTTTGTCAGTGTCTAGATCAACCTTTCTCAAGCTATTTAGTTCAGAGGAATCATTGAAATACATTTTAGGTCCTGGGGAACCCTAGCTAAAATGAAATAACTGTGGTTGGTGGGAAGAATGCTTCCTACAGTAGTGATCAGAATGCTACCCCTACAGACCGCCTAATACATCACTGGTGTCCAGGGGCGGACTGACCATTTGGAAACTCAGTAGGGGTCAGTAGGGGGCCCCATGAGACTCCCCTGGTACCTTTTTCATAGGTTTTTTTGAGTTTGAGCAAGGACACAGGGGCCCCATGATCCCCTATTGCCCGGGGGCCCCATGAGTTGTCAGTCCGCCCCTGCTGGTGTCATGCTGCTGGCTCTGCTAAGAAACATTTGCTCTGGAATTAAGCAGGCACTCCCAGATGGGAGGTCAGTCAGGACCCCTAGTTACCTCCAAAGGAACCCTAAGGTTCCATGGATCCCCGGCTGAAAATACCTGGTCTAGACTGATGTCATAATGTAAAACAAAATTTCATGAATATTCCAAACTCAGTGCAGCTATTTAGTACACGTTTGAAGAAGGATTTTAGCAGATTTCATTTTCCACTGCTGGTTACTTGGCTATTAAACAATTAATTTAAACAGTGATTCCTACTATGTTTTAGTTTGGTCGATGTCACTGTAATAATGCTTCATATCTGACAGATTCTTTCTAAAAAAGTAGACGGTGTATTAACAGGAGGGGCTAAAAACAGCAAAATGCACTTCAGTGGGATTATTTGACAAGAGTTCAGCTGTGTCAGACAACAATGACAAATTTACCTCAGGTGTCTTCAATTTTGGCAGACCCCTCCAACATTTTCAGATATATCTATAAATATTATAGCTCTTCATATGTCAGCTTTTATTCTAGCTTTGTGCTTCCCCTTGCCAGCCTGTACCGTATCATGATTTAGGGTCCTTATGGACTAGAAGTGTCTCCTTGTGCCTTTCATCCCTTTACCTTTTACATTGTTTCTCTTTCTTCTTTCCTCTCAGCATGCTGTCTCTTTTCTTCTTTTCTGTGTTGTACTGCGTATGAGACTCGAGTAACAGATTGTGTAAGCATGCTTTGCAAAGAAACTTGTTACATTCTCTGAAAAACAACACAAAGCATTCATGGATATGGTATATTACCTGACAATTTTCAGCAGTACAAAATACTTGTGTGTGTATGTAAATATATAGGCCTCTCACTCTTCCACAAGAGCTTATTGACATGGGCCCTAAATTCTGTACAGCACGAAGAACCATTTGTCTACTCTTGTACTTGCACTGAGCTGCATGCAGGCAGCTAATATAGGCTATGTTTACACATGCAGTTCTCACTGCCCCACCTTTGAAAAGTGATCCACATTTGGATTGCTTTTCAGAGGAGTTTGACAGGCAGTGAGCAGGTGATATGTTTCTTCCTTACCGCCTGCTTTAACCCTGTGAATGCCACACTGTTGTGGGGCAGTTGCAGTGCAACTCTATTCACTTTAATGGCTCTTATTCAGCGGGTGATACAGTTTGCTAAACATGATGGAGGATAATCTTTGTAGCAGCCGCAAAGCATTGTAGACATAGCATGTCTACACCCCTGTCTACTGCCTTTGCAGCTTAAAGGTTAAATTCACCTTTTGTAATATGTTATATGTTATTCAGGGTGTAACATGTATCATGTTACAAATGGACCAGCCCCTGCTCCTCCCAGCTCCCCGTTGTGACAGCTAGTGGGGGATCTTCTTCTCCCTGCTAGCTGTCATCATTTTAAAAAATGTTGCCATGCGGGGCTCCGCCCACACAACCGCATAATTCATTCACAGTGTTCTGTGAATGAATGAACTATAAGTTCGACAGCCTTAGTGGCTGTCGGCTTGTAGTTCTCAATGAACTACCACGGCGCTGTGGTCCTTGGTAGTTTATTGAATCTTTCTGTCAGTATATCTGCTTGCCTGTACATCCTGTATGAGCAAGCAGATATACTGACAGATCTGCAGGAGACCCGCTGATCGCTGGTGCAATGCTTTACAGGCTCCAGAAACAAAAGAGAATAAATGCACATTTTTTTTACCTGCAAAAAATGTGCATTCATTATTTTTTGTAAAAAGGAGAACATATCTTTTAAACTGGTATTATATTCTAATTTTAAAAACAAGCTGATAGGCAGGGTTATTATAACCCTTTATGAACCTGAACCTTTCCTTTTCTCTCTCACTACCATTTGTTTGGAACAAGCAGTGTTCATTAGTTGTGGTCTGTGTACTTCTCTATGCACACTGCAAATCCCATTGTCGATAGTCCATCTGAGGAAAGATCAAGAGAGGATGGCTATGTTCCTACATTCAGGGGGACCATGGAGAACAAACATAGCCTTCAAAGCTTCTAATAGGAAGTCTGATCACATCCACACAAAAAAACAAAATGGAATTTGGAGATTTGGAGGAGGCTGAGAGAAATAGGATGGACTTTTCGAGTTAAGAGTACATACTTGAATAGAATTTCCAACACCTCCAGCACTAAATGTATGTAATGGCAAGGGGTGGTGGGGTGCACTGTAGGGTCCTTTGATGCTGGCTGCTGGAGGATCTATTGTCGCTGGAGGGGATCTATTTTTGCAGGAAGGGGGTGTCTATTGATGCTGGAGAGGTCTCCTGTTCATGGTGCGGGATCTATTGCTCCAAGGGGGTGGATCTTATGTTGCTCTGTGGTCAATTGTTGCTGGGAGGGATCTACTGTTGAGGGAGGGGTCTATCGTTGATAGATGCTGGAAGTTCTATTAATGCTAGCCGTTAGGGGATCTATTGTTGCTGGAGGGGATCTATTTCTGTGTGTGGGGGGTGTCTATTGATGCTGGGTAGGTCTGCTGTTTATGGTGCAGTTCTATTGCTGCAAGGGGGTGGATCTTATGTTGCTCTGTGATCAATTGTTGCTGGGAGGGATCTACTGTTGAGGGAGGAGTTTATTGTTGCTAGATGCTGGAAGGTCTATTGATGCTGGCTATGGAGAGATCTGTTGTTGTTGCTGGTGGGGTATTTTGTTGCAGGCGGTCCATTGTTACTGGGGGGGGGTCTATTGTTGCTGGCTGCAGGGGATCTATTTTACTGCTTTTCTTGGTATCAGTAACAAATTTCATACAAATTGATACTTGGTTCTGTATTCTCTAAAAGGGTGGTATTGGGAGGTAGGTAAGGGGTAGAACCAAGGCACGATGCAGGACGGAGACAAGGGGTGACTTGTAAAGGGAGAGTTACTGCACCTATTCTCTGAAAAAAAAAAGCCAGGTCTATACTTACCTGCTCTGTGCAAAAAGAATGGCACAGAGCGGACCAAACCTCCTCTTCTCAGTACCCCAGGGATGCACCTGGTTCCTTGGCTAGTGCCTGCCAATAGGAAGCCACTTCCCATGGAGGCACTCATGTGGGCTTGCTCCCGAGCCCTGCTGCTGTGTCCATTGACACAGACAGTGGGACTTGGCCCCGCCTCCGCTCCCTCATCACTAGCTTTGATTGACAGCAGTGGGGGCCAAAGCCTGTGAGACCCGGAAGTGCGGGGAGAGAAGAACTGGATCGAATGAGGGCCCTGGTAAGTATTAGAAAGGGGGGTTGGTTTTGAGGGTCCAATACCGAAGTCTAAAATTTTTTTACCTTTAATGCAAGGAATGCGTAAGGTCAAAATGTTTAGGCTTTAGAACCACTTTAAGCTGAAGCTAAGTATACATTATTATTTGGGATACAGCGCCACACACATAATTAGTTTGTATTTATACTGTACATTGATGCTATACTTCAGCTTTAATGGCAGCCAGCCATCATACTTTCCCCTGGTCCCCACATGCACATTTCTTTCATAGCAGACAATACTGTGTATAGCTTTTTTTAGTGTCTTTTTCTATTTACTGAATTTAAAATATTGAAATAAAGTTGCTTTTAAAAAATAAGAGATTTTGGTCCAGCGGAACTTACTGTGGTATGGTAGGTACTTCAGGGGGAGCACCAACCTGGACCCATGGCCCCTCCCCTAGGCACCACCCTAGCCTGGGGAGCCATTACAATGGAGGTTCTTCACATCAGGGGCGGACTGACCAATTGCAAACTCGAGTTCTGCTCGAGGGCCCCATGAGATGCCCCTGGTACCTTTTTCATAGGCTTTTTTGAGTTTGGGCAAGGACACAGGGGCCCCATGATCCCCTATTGCCCGGGGGCCCCATGAGTTGTCAGTCCGCCCCTGCTTCACATATTGCTGTTTTAGGCTGCTTCCACAGGAATAGATCTGAGGAGACTGTGTCACTCACCTCACAGCTCACTACTCCCAGCTCACAGCTGTTACCTCAGCAGTTCCCGCCTTCCAGCTCCGCCTCCTATTATTGGATCAGAGGACACCTGCAACTGGCTTCCCTCTCTCCACAGGTATCAATCACAGAACACAGAGTCTGGGATCCTTCCAGAATCACAGGGCAAACCCTGCTCTTCACAAAAAAATTACCACCCCCTCTCTCCAGGCTATTTATATATTGCTTTACTTACTTTTACTTTAGTTAGTAATCAATAAAATGTATAATTTAACCACTTGCCCTCCTGAGGATTTACCCCCCCCCCCTTCCTGACCAGTCCTCTTTTTGCTATTTGGTGCTGTGTTCTTTTAACTGTCAATTGCGCGGTCATGCAATGCTGTACCCAAATAAATTTATGTCATTTTTTTCACACAAATAGAGCTTTATTTTGGTGATATTTGATCACCTGTGCACTTTTTATATTTTGCGCTATAAACAAAAAAATACAAAAAATTTAGAAAAATAACTTTTTTTTAGCTTTCGGCTATAAAAAATATATAGTAAACTCAAAGTTAGTCATAAATTTAGGCCAAAATGTATTCTGCTACATGTTTTTGGTAAAAAAAATCCCAATAAGTGTATATTGATTGGTTTGTGTGAAAGTTATAGCGTCTACAAACTATGGTATAGATACTGCAATTTCCGCCATTTTTTGCAACACAGCGCTGCGCTAGTTTAACCCCTTGGCTCTGGCGCCTCCCGACCCTTTAAGGATTCAAGAAGCCGGGAGGCGGGGTGGGGTTTTAGGGTCATGTGACTGCCGTGATTCCCTGTCACGGCAGTCACGATCGGGAAAGGTCCCCATCGAAAGAGGGGATCGGGACCTTTCCGTGAGTACCGAACATGTGTGCTGGGAGCACGCAGGGTGCGCGCTCTCAGCATATATGTTTATTTTAATAGAACGCAAATGTGCGGCCGCTCTGCGTCTAGGCCCAGACGCTGGGAGGCCGCACATTTGCATTCGGCCGGCACCAAGAGGTTAGCTGACAATTGCGCGGTCATGCTATGCTGTACCCAAACGAAATTTACGTCCTTTTTTTCACACAAATAGAGCTTTCTTTCGGTGGTATCTGATTACCTGTGCGCTTTTTATTTTTCACGCTATAAACAAAAAAAGACCGAAATTTTGAAAAAAACAAAAAAAAACAATATTTTTTACTTTTGGCTATACAAAATATATAGTAAACTCAAAGTTAGTCATAAATTTAGGCCAAAATATATTCTGCTACATGTTTTTGGTAAAAAAAAATCCCAATAAGTGAATATTGATTGCTTTGTGTGAAAGTTATAGCGTCTACAAACTATGGTATAGATACTGCAATTTACGACATTTTCTGCTATACAGCATTGTGATAGTTTAACTGACAATTGCGCGGTCATGCAATACTGTACATAAAAAGTTTATGTCATTTTTTTCACACAAATAGAGCTTTCTTTAGCTGGCATTTGATCACCTGTGCGCTTTTTATTTTTCACAAAAAAAATACTGCAATTTACGCCATTTTTTGCTATACAGCGCTGTTCTGGTTTAACTGACAATTGCGCGGTCATGCAATACTGCACTCAAATGAAATTTATGTCCTTTTTTTCACACAAATAGAGCTTTCTTTCGGTGGTATTTGATTACCTGTACACTTTTATTTTTTGTGCTATAAACAAAAAAATACCAAAAAGTTTGAAAAAAAGCTAATTTTTTTTTTACTTTTGACTATAAAAAATATATAGTAAACTCAAAGTTAGTCATACATTTAGGCCAAAATGCATTCTGCTACATGTTTTTGGTAAAAAAAATCCCAATAAGTGTATGACTGCTTTGTGTGAAAGTTATAGCATCTACAAACTATGGTATAAATACTGCAATTTACACCATTTTTTGCTATACAGCACTGTGCTGGTTTAACTGACAATTGCACGGTCAAGCAATGCTGTACATAAATGAAATTTATGTCCTTTTTTCACACAAATAGAGATTTCTTTGGTGGTATTTGATCACCTCTGGGTTTTTTTTTTTGCGCTATAAACAAACAAAATCAAAAATTTTGAAATAAACCCAATATTTTCGAATTTCTGTCATAAAAAATATCCAAAAAACTCAAATCTCATTATAAATTTAGGCCAAAATGTATTTTGCTACATGTCTTTGGTAAAAAAATCCCAATAACTGCATATTAATTGGTTTGTGTGAAAGTTATAGCATCTACAAACTATGGTATAGATAATGGACAAGTCATGTGATCCTACCACTTCAGCTTCATGGGGTCGGGTATGCTTGATCTTAATAGGGACCTCTTCTGCATCGTCCGAGCTACCTGTCAGGGTTCCACTGCTGTCTACAGGTTCGTATTCTGAGGCGGATTGTGTCCAGAAGTCTTCCCTTTCGCTCTCCCCTGACATGCTCAGAATCCTGTAGGCCTCTTCACTAGTGTGTCTGGCTGGACATTTTGGGCTCTAAATTGATCAAATACCACCAAAAGAAAATAAGTTTGTAAATTTAATTTGGGTGCAATTGTCATTTAAAATAATGCAAAAAAATAGCCTGGTCAGGAAGGGGTGTAAATCCTCTGGAGGGCAAGTGCCTAAACACAATATTGCAACTTTGACATGTGTTAGTAAAACTGTACATATAATCGGAACTACTTTGTGTATCCTGGTGGATTATACTTTGGTTCTTTTCAGGACAAATTAGGCTTTATTTTGGTGGTAAATGGTAATGGAAATAATTATTTTCTATTTAGCTGTATATTTCTTGCTACTACCATAATTTACCACCAAAGAAAATCCCAAAATAATTTCTCCTGCTCCTAACAATCACAGCGATACCACGTACAGTTGCAAGAAAAAGTATGTGAACCCCTTGGGATTACGTGGAGTTTTGCATGAATTGGGCATAAAATGTGCTCTGAACGTCATCTAAGTCACAACAATAAAAGAACACAGTCTGCTGAACATAATACTACACAAACATTAGATGTTGCCATGGTTTAATTGCACATAACATGTAAACATTCACAGTGCAGGGAGGAAAAAGTATTTGACGCCCTAGCTTAATGACTTCTCCCAGAGCTAATTGGAGCCAGGAGTGAGCCAACCTTGACTCCAATCAGTGTGATGATATTGGATGTGTTGCTGACAGCTGTCCTGCCCTTAAAAAACACACACCTGTTTTGGGTTTACTGGTTTCAAGAAGCACTGTCTGATGTGAACCATGCCTTGCAGAAAAGAGCTCTCAGAAGACCTACGATCAAGAATTGTTGACTTGCATGAAGCTGGAAAGGGTTACAAAAGTATCTTCAAAAGCCTTGATGTTCATGTGTCCACGGTAAGACAGACTGTCTACAAATGGAGAAAGTTTAGCACTGTTGCTTCTCTCCCTAGGCTTGGTCGTCCTGTAAAAATGACTGCAAGAGCACAGCGCAGAATGCTGCATGAGGTAAAGAAGAATCCCAGAGTGTCAGCTAAAGACCTACAGAAATCTCTGGCACATGCTAACATTTTTGTTGACACATCTACAATAAGGAAAACATTAAACAAGAATGGAGTACATGGGAGGACACCACGGAGGAAGCCATTGCTGTCCAAAAAGAATATTGCAGCACGTTTGAAGTTTGCAAAAGAGCACCTGGATGTTCCACAGCACTACTGGCAAAATATACTGTGGACAGATGAAACCAAGATTGAGTTGTTTGGGAAGAACACACAACACTATGTGTGGAGAAAAAAAGGCACAGCACACCAACATCAAAACCTCATCCCCACTGTAAAACATGGCGGAGGGAGCATCATGGTTTGGGGCTGCTTTGCTGCCTCAGGGCCTGGACGGATTGTTGTCATTGATGGGAAAATGAATTCCAGAGTTGATCAAGACATTTTGCAGGAAAACGTATGACCATCTGTCCGCCAACTGAAGCTCCGCAGAGGATAGGTGATGCAACAGGACAATGACCCAAAGCATATAAGTAATTCAACAAAACAATGGCTGCAACAGCACAGAATACGCCTTCTGGAGTAGCCCAGTCAGAGTCCTGACCTCAACCCGATTGAAATGCTGTGGCATGACCTTAAGAGAGCGATTCACACCAGACACCCAAAGAATATTGCTACACTGAAACAGTTTTGTGAAGAGGAGTGGTCCAAAATTACTCCAGATCGTTGTGCAGGTCTGATCTGCAACTACAGGAAACGTTTGGTTGAGGTTATTGCTCCCAAAGGAGGGTCAACCAGTTATTAAGTCCAAAGGTTCACATACTTTTTCCTCCCTGCACTGTGAATGTTTACATGTTATGTGCAATTAAACCATGGCAACATCTAATGTTTGTGTAGTATTATGTTCAGCAGACTGTGTTCTTCTATTGTTGTGACTTAGATGACGTTCAGAGCACATTTTGTGCCCAAATCATGCAAAACTCCACGTAATCCCAAGGGGTTCACATACTTTTTCTTGCAACTGTATGTGTATGTTAGATGTTGTTTGTACCTGTAGTAAGACCCAGAAACAATGGTGCACATTTTCCTTTTTCTTTTTTATACTCCCTAAAACAAACTGACCCTGACATTAATTTAAAATATATATATATCTTTAAAATTCTACCCAAAATATACTGACCCTGACTTTTAACTCTGACCTTGACCTTTGACCCTTTCATTGACCCTAGCACTGACCTAGATCTAGCTATTTTTTTCTTTGTTTTACACCTTTTTAATTAGATACATAAAATGTATCTCTACCTCGATGTAGAGAGAAAACAAATACAGGGGTGGGCTGCACAGTGACTGATCACTGTGATCGCCAACCAGAGGCGATCACAGTGATCAGGTGACACAGAATCGGGAGTCCAATTGTTAGTACAGGACCCAGGTCTCCTGGTGAGAGCCCAGTGTCTGTCCAATGCAAAGACAGATATGCATATATGCGGCCCCACGAATACTGGCCCACTTACAGTAAGTGAGACTGCAAACTGTATATGCTAGTGTCAGTAGGAAGGGGTTAAGAGATTACAAATGTCCAATATCTTCCCTCTCAAAAACACTTATAGTATTCCCTTTTGCTCTGCTCCTGGCTTCCATACAAAATGTTATGCAGGAAGGCGAAGAGAGGGGTGGAGGAGCTAGGCCAGCACAGTCAGTAAAAAAGAAATTCTCAGAGAAGGAGAGGACTATGATGTGCAAGAATATGGGGAAAGTGCTAGGAAATTGACTTTCCTGGTAAAGTCAAATTTACTAGCAGTTTCAGAGGCATATTACAAGCACTGTAAGTCAATAAAAATCCTTTATGTAAAAGCAAATAACTGCAAGTAAGCATTCAAATGCTTCATATTTCTGTTTTTTTACCTGTAATTTTTTCAGATGGTGATGGGGTCTCTTTAAAGAATATGTAAACCAAACATATTCATATTCCTGATATGTGCCTGCTGTACCATGTACATGTATGAAAAAGTGTCCTGTTCTCTTTGTATTGCTTCCTTTGTATGAAATCCCTGGTGTCAGAAGCCAGTCCCTCTGCTTTCCTATTAAAACTGACCACACTAGGCAGGAGAGAACAGCACGGTCAGTTCTCTAGTCTGGTCTCCTCCAATAATCAGGCTTCTGCTTATACCCCCCACCCCGTACAGCCATTCACTGGAAAGATCAGTGTGCTACTGGTTCTCCTCCCTCGACTCTCTATGCAGCTGAGAACAGAGATTATGTGATTTTTTAATATTTTCTTTTGTATCTATATACAGATGTTTTGCCTTTCATTTCTATTTTAAACTGAACAGGTTGATTTCCAAGGTGAGGGTGTACATATATTTTAATCAGAGTTTTTCTAACTGACGAGGAAATACAAGTTCATACATTTCTGCAAAATGTGAACATTTTACTGGTATAGAGTTTCAGCTGAAATATTTTGTAGATGAAGTGTATAAATAATAGACTTGTTCGCTATAGTTCCTGGAAAGTCAAACTTGTAAACAAGGTGACATTTTTCTCTCTTCTTCCTGTAGATGAGTTAAAGCGTATGTAAATATTTGCAGAGGATCTCAGAATTAGATCATCCCCTAATTTACATGTTTAGAAGTATGAATTGATAAATCACATAAAACACTGGACAGAAGAATCAAATCACTTTCCTCTCAGCCCTGTGGTCTGATATAAAGGAAGAGGAGAATGTCTATAAATTTCCTGAAGAGGTGCAGTAAAGATTGCTACCGATAAGGTCTTAGCTGTCACTGTTAGAGTTCTCAATAAACCTTTCTGATCCTGATTCAGCAGTCATATAACAACTTAAAAACAAAGTTCATGTAAACGCCCACATGGTCTTTTGCTTGTCACACACAGAGGTTAATTGTCATAATGAAACTAATAGGTTTGCTCTGAGGCACCTGTACGTCATACCTGTAATTTCTTGCATAGATACACTTTAGTAAACATCATGTGTAAAAGTTTCATTAACTCTCTAAATACCACAAAATGTCATCCACTAAGAAAAAAAAAAAAAAGCAGCCATTCACTACTTTAATTGCACAGTGGGAAAGATTTACTAAAAGTGGTGCACTCAGAATTTGGTGCAGCTGTGCATGGTAGCCAATCAGTTTCTAGCTTGTTCAATTCAGCTTTGGCAATAAAACTTGGAAGCAGATTGGTTTCTGTGCAGAGATGCACCAGATTTTGCACTCTCCAGTGTAGACTCCATAGCGGTCTGATTATGTCCATATTTATGTGCTCAAAGTGGTACTTTTGTTGCATGGAAATATGTATTTTTTTTATTGTAAGCTGTAATTTTTAGGAATAACTCACTGAAATCTGTCCGAACAAGAGTCTAGTCTAGTATGTTAAAATTTGAAACATGAAATCATAAATTATAATTTAATAAATAATCATAAAAAATAATAATATAATAATAATAATAAATTTAATTAAATAATATAATCAAACCAAAAACACTGAAATTTGAAATATAGCCCCAAGTTCGCACATCACTGAGCAAAAGTCGCAAAATCATTTTCAGTATCTAATGACGAATTTCCCCACGAATCATTATCACTCAGTGAATTTAGTGCATGTCACTTTTGCAACTTTCAAATTGCCCGCCAGTTCCGTCCCCCGTACGTCCCGACGTCGCAGGGAACGGAACCCAGAAGACAGATGCCGGCATCCGCCAAAGGATATTGCAAGGGACACTGCAGGAGGGACATCGTGGGAGCGCAGGACAAGGTAAGTGAAGAAGAGATCCCGGAGCAGCGCTGCAAGGTATTCTCGAGTGTAGCTCGGGAATACCGCCAGGGAGGATAAGTACCGTAAATAACCCCCAGTAAGTTCACAAATGATGACCTCTGTTACTAGCACAGAAAGGGAGAAAGAAAGACCAACACTTTGAGATGTCACCAGGAGAGAAGGTGAAGAGAAATCTTCCAAATGGGACACCGGTTCTAGTGACATATGATATCCCCGTGCATTGAAGAGATCTCCTCTTACTTCCTGTTGTGTCTATGGGATAGGAAAGTAAGGAATATCTCCCAGATGGGACTCAGACTGCATAAAAAGTTTTTTAATTTAATCCCAAAACCAAAAATGTATTATATTGCAGCTTACCAATAATTATATGTGGCAGCTGCATCAATTTTCTTTTATTTTTGGCTTTTAACCTCTGTTCTCACTTGGTGATCTGGTAGGCAGGGGCGGACTGACCATTTGGGAACTCGGGAACTGCCCGAGGGCCCTGGGTCAGTAGGGGGCCCCATGAGATGCCCCTGGTACCTTATTCATAGGCTATTTTGGGTGTGGGTGAGGACACAGGGGCCCCATGATCCCCTATTGCCCGGGGGCCCCATGAGTTGTCAGTCCGCCCCTGCTGGTAGATAACACACCTCCTGTACTGATGAGCTCTGGATGACTAAGCACAGGAGGCACAGCAGACAGCAGCACTGTCTGTTTGGGGGGAGGAGAGTGCTACATGTAATAGTAGATTTAAATACAGTAACATATTGAACTCAAACTGAAGATCACACTTTATAATCAGTTACAGCAAACAATAATTATAATTAAAGGTTTTACATGTTTTACATGAATAAATAAAAGTGGATCATTTTAATCACTCCAGCCAGTGGTAAATGGTTTGTCTCATCCATGTAAACTGATACATTCTGCTGGAGAGGTTGTTTTTCAAAAGCACAAATGACTTGCTGGCCATATCACCAGATGAAAATAGAAGAAAGAAAGCCTAAAACAAATTAATACAGCCATCACATCTAAGAATTGGCAAGCTGCATATGATAAATGTTTGCTTCAGGGTTTAATACCACTTTAACTGCTTGCCCTCCACCCTATGGCAGCTTTACTGCTACATTGAGGACTCCCTGTGAAAAATCACATATATATATATATATATATATATACACACACACATGATTGTTGACCCTGTTCCCAGTTTGTTGAGATGTTACAATTGCATGATGATTCTCATATGCAGTAGAGTGCCAGTACAAGTGCCGCTCTACCCTTTGGTGAATTGGCGAGCATGTCACGAGTCCCAAAAGTGCAGTGCAAGCTGGTAAGGTAGCTAACACAAGTAGTGGCCCGCAGCCACCAAGAATTCGAACACAGGCTCGTAGGGCCCATAGTGTCCTTCCAGATGTGCTTGCAATTCCTGATTGGTGGCCCACAAATTCTGCAGCACCCATACTTCCGTATTTCATTAATTTACTGTCCAACCAGGAATTCAGGTGATAACAGCAAATTTAACTACTCCCCTTGATTTGTTTGAGCTGTTTTTCATGGAAGATCTGCATGAAATGATTGTGGATCAAAGTAATTTATATGCACAACAATTTATCGCCACCAACCCAAATTCAAACCTTGCCAGACCATTTGCATGGAAATTTATTATGGTTTCCAAATTTAAAGTTTTTTTGGGCCTAACCGTCAACATGGGCATTATTAAAAGGAGTGAGTTGCGGTTATATTGGTCCACAGATCCGATTCATCATTTGCCAGTGTTCTCTGCTGCCGTGGCCAGGCATAGATATAAGAATATAATGCGGTTTATGTTTTTCAATGACAATACACTCTTGTCCTTAGGGTGACTCTGAATATATTATAGGCTCCACAAAATTCAGCCCCTTGTAGTTCACCTTAACAAGAAATTTGCAGATGTGTAGAATCTCCAGCAAAACACCTGCGTCAATGAGTTTTCCGGCTGCCTTGCATTCAAACAATTTTTCCCCAGAAATGTGCACAAAATGTATAAGACCTGTGAGAGGGCAACAGGCTATACATGTAATTTTCAGATTTATAATGATTAATATATTAATGTGGAGCCCCTCCGGATGCCCAGACTATGTGGGGAGATAGTTAGCAAGATAGTTTGGGATTTGGTGTCATCCTTTTTCCATATGGGGTACCATTTATACGTTGACAATTTTTATACAAGTGTGCCACTATTTAGAAATTTGTACAATCTTGGAATTGGCGCATGTGGTACCATGCGACCTAATCACTGGGGCTTCCCCATGGCTTGTAAATACTCATCTTAAAAAGGATGAGAAAGCCTGCTTGGAAAATGTTGAATTGCTCGCAGTGAAGTGGAAGGACAAATGGAATGTTTTCATCCTGTCTTCCATTCATGCAGATACGACCATCCAGATTTCCACGGCAGCTGCTGTTTTTGAGACGCCCCTCTGTGTTCATGACTATAACCTTAGCATGGGAGGGGTGGACTTCAGTGACCAGGTGATGAAGCCGTACTTAGTTTCCCATAAAGCCAGACGCTGGTACAAAAAAGTGTCTGTATATTTATTTCAATTGGCTCTGTACAATGCTTTTGTGCTTTACAAAGAAACTGGACAAAGTGGATCCTTCCTAAAATTCCAGGAAGAGATCATCATGGCCCTTTTGTATCCAGAAGGTGCTGTGGCCCTAACCCTCAACCCAGAGGCAGTGAGCCAGTTGCAAGAGAGGCATTTTCCTGATGCTATTCCTGGTACCCAGACACAGAATTAGACGTGACACCCTCTTTTTTTGTCCCTCATATCCTGGCCAACCTGGTCTTTGTCTCAAGGACTGCTTCCATCGCTACCACACTAGTGAAGTATTAGTATAGGGTACAGTACAACACAGTCTAGGGCACATATATATACAGGGTCTTGAAAAATGTTAAGTAGTCAGGAAAATGTCATTTTGAGAGACCCTAACATCTGGAGTTTACAGTTTAAAAAAAAAAGTTAAATAAATAAAAAAAGTAAACAAAACAGAAAAAAAGTAAAAAAGTAATAAAAAACCAAAAATAGTTGTTTTATTGAGTTACTGTTTTATTGTTAACCACTGTTGTTTTATTTGCAGGAATGCCATTCAGCTGCAGCATGGATCTGTTTTTTCTGGCAGGGGTCTTGCTCTCAGAATATATGTCCGTGTGTGCAGCGCTGCTGGATGAGATTTTTCAACCGCAGTTAAAAATAACATATATGCCCAAGCATGGGGGCCTGGGGTTGCCAGTGGGTGGATCATTCCTATGCTTTGGATTATATATTTTATAATATTTTTTTACAGATTTCAATAAAAATGTTGTTTTATTGAGTTACTCTTCTATCACCACTGTTTGATTGTTAACCGTTGTTGTTTTCTTTGCATGAACACTATTCAGCTGCAGCACCGATCTGTTTATTCTGACAGCAACAGGGTTTGCTCTCACTGCTGGATGAGATTTTTTCATCCGCAGTTAAAAAATAACATATATGCCCGAGCATAGAGTCCTGGGGTGGCAAGTGTGTGGATCTCTTCTATGCTTCGGCATATGTTTTCAAAATTTTTGGAGGGGCAGAGATTTCTTCATCCACAGCGATTGTAATGAATAGAGGAATCTGTTAGGCTATTTTTTTTTCATTCAGCCCACGGGCTGAATGAAAAAAAAATAACGTTTCATGTAAGCCCAACATTAGAAGTGGGTGTATGCAGGGCAGTATAGTCTAAAGGTGGGCATACCACACACTTTTTCTGGCAAAGATTTCTTCTCTTATTTTCATTTAGCCCACAGGCTGCATAAAAAAAAAAGAACATAACATATATGCCCAAGGACCAGTGACGTACTGGTACATCACTGGACATTGAGTGGTTATACCAGGATGATCATCCTGGTATGGTTTTTCTCAGCCAGCAATCGGCTTTCATGTAAAAGCAATCCTAGTGGCTAATTAGTAATTAATTAGTAATAGTTAATCAGTATTTCTTTTACAAGCAGCCCCTCCCCCCGTGCTGCCTATCACAGTTATCTCGGGCAGTACTGTGCCATCGGGGAACCTGAGAATGCAGCCAGCTTTTCCTCCAGCTGACCATAGAGCTGATTGGAGACCGGAATGGCTCCAATCATCTCTATAGTCTAAGAAACCAGAAGATATGAGCATTTTATCACTTTGGTTTCGCCGGATATAAACAGCGCCAAAATTTAAATTGGGAAGGCATATGATCACATCGATCTTGGTGAGATCAAATGATTTAAGGGCAGGGGAGATGTCTAGAGTCTAATAGACCCCAGATTTCTCAGGAAAAAAAAATGAAAGGGACAGTGTAAAAATAAATAAAAAAACAAAATAAAAAATAAAAAGATTTTAAAGCACCCTCATCCCCATGCACGCTCAACAGCGTGCGCAGGAGTGTATTCAACATTCATACTTGCTACTAAACCCACAACAGTAAAATAAGTCTGTATATGCAGTAAAGCATGCTTGTTATATTCACTGTGGAACCTAAGGGGTTAATCCACATTATGTAAAAAGGATATTTGATCCGGTCTTCTCTGATCCTCCCCTTCTTCTACTGTCCCCAATCCATCTGTTGATAGAACAGAGCCTTGGAGGCAAGCTGCACATGCTCAGTTTGGTGTGTAGAGAGTTTTTTTTTCTTGGGAGAGTGTATATGATCAGCACAGGGCCAATCAGCGCTGTCCGGACAGACAAGTCAGTGGTTATGCAGCCTCATAGAACAATCAGGAGAGAATGAAAACCCCTCCTACAAGCTTTAACCAGTGCTCTGCTGAACACTGATAGAAGTCCCAAAATTGCTCTAACTGCTGATGAGAACAGGTATTTAGCAGTTTATATTTACTAAAATAATTTAATTTCCCTGTTCTGTGTACTGTGGGAGAACAGATATAGCGAATGCAGGGTCTAGGGTTTAGTAACACTTTAACAGCTGGTGAGAAAAGAGCAAAACTTTTTTTTCATTTTGGGTAGAATAAGGAAGGGTTATAATCCCTGTCAGGTTTCTTGCCATCTGTGACCTATTGGGGAGACTTCACTTCACATTGTGTCCCATAGCCAAAACAGGAAGTGGAAGGAAAGCCCACCTTTTGCCTTTAGTTTCACTTTAAAATTTTGCTAAATGGCACTATATGGAATCAATTGTAGAATATTAGATAAAATGGAAAAAAATATAATTTGATTATAAATACAAAATTTAATTTACCATTTTTGACACTAGAAACACTGGTTAGAAATCTACCTAAAATAAATCCAACAGGCAAAACTGCCAGCAAAATGTTAAAGCTAGTGTGGAAGGTTTAACAGTTATGCATTTACAGTATATAGTTCCTTATGTACAGATTTTGACCCAGCATCCAACCTGTCAGAAATCCAAAATGGTTGCACCTGTTTTGTACTCTGATTTTACTTAACCTGTACAGTGTAGGCAGCACTGAGATTAAAGCAAAAGTAAAGTATGTTAACTCTAACAATAAGCTGCTCTTATTTTGACCCTTTTGAGCTTTTAAACATATCATTGGAAGTGTTTTATTAAATACTGTATGTTTGCAAAAAAAATACCTGCTGATTCCACCAGGAGTCTTGTAAGCTGAAAATTTCACAGAACAGCCCCAATCCTCCTCTTCTTGAGCCCCCCCCACCTGCACTCCAGGCCCCTCCCTCCTGCTGAATGCTTAAAGAGCAAGCTGCTTGCTCTGGGGCACTTGTGCTTGCTTGCTCTGAAGCCACCTCTTTGTGTCTATGGAACACACAAAGGGTGTATCAGCCCTGCCCCTGCTCCCTCCTCACTGGGTGTGATTTACAGCAGTGGGAGGCCCAGAAGAGCTTTGGCTCTCATGCACAGCGCTGGATTGGGATCAGGCTCAGATAAATATTAGGAGGGCTGATGGGGGAGCTACACACTGAAGGTTTTTTCATAGAATGTATGAAGGTAAAAAACCTTCAGCCTTTAGAACCACTTTAAAATCCTGGTCAATTAAATAATTAAACGCTCAAACACCAGTGTGCATGAGGCCTAACTGAGACGTACTTACACAGCTAACTTTGGTCTGGGACTTTGGGTATGAATGGGTTAGGTTGCCTTTCCAATGTTTTCTGTGACCTAGCTAAACAGATACCATATTGGCAATCAACCTTAACCACTTGAGTACCAGTTGGTATATACGCCTTCATTACCAGGCTATTTTATATTTTTCAGTGCTTTGATAGTTTCACTGACAATTACGCGTATATGCAACACTGTAGCCAAATTATTTAAACCATTTTTTGAGGATAGAGTTTTCTTGTTGTATTTAATAACCACAGATTGTTACTTTTTACTTATAATTTGGAAAAAAAGAGCAACATGTTTGAAAAAAAATTCTGTACTTTCTATTATATAACACAGCAAATAGAAATGCCAGGATAATATGAAAACCCCAAAAAGAACACCTTTTTGGAAAGTAAACATCACAAGATGATCTCTTTTATTGGCCCAATTATTTTTGCAAATGAAAAACATGCTGATTTTGAGGTAGACAAAATATGGTGCCTGATAATGGTGTACTACATACATTAATTTACAGTTCATACACAGTGGGCCGAGGATGTGAAGGGGTTAATATACAGGTCACATACAGTGCTAGGATGATGATCAAGGGGATAAAAGGCACATGTGCACAATAAGGAAGGACACAGGTTAAAATGCAATTCACATAAAGAGAAAGAATTTAGATAATGTATATAGGAGAGGAGGGTGGTGAAGCAATTTCACAATCCCTGAAACTGAATTAATGCCTCTGTAGCAACTACTGCTGATCATTTACTTCTTTCCCCATTCAAAAATGATGCTCTCTCTCCTTCCTCTGCTGTAAGAGGAAGGGAAGGGATCAGCCATGGAAACAATAGCATGAGATTGCTGTGATGACCAATTACAGTGGTGACAAGGTACCAAGCCCTTCAGATTGGCTAACTATGCTGTCTTTGGCTCAGTGATTAGTAGGCAAAACAGTCCCATGACATTATTTATCAGTGCCATTTAAAAATGTCACTGTGTAGATAATGGACCACCAATCCCCTGTTTAAAAATGTACCCTGGTAGAAGAGGCAATATAGTTTTTGGTGCAGTATTACAGAATAGTATAAGTAATATACATTAAGAAAACATTTAGACTCCATTACAATTTTACAGTTAGTTTTAAATGACTTCGGCTTTCTTTCTCTTCTATGCAGGACCAGTAACACACATTTATTTCAGGTATACATTGCCCATATTGTTGAACATGTGGAAGGATTTCTGCAAACACTGTGGAAATATGTTGTTTATTTGCTGCCATATGAACCACGCAAAGTAGGATGACTAATTTTACAATTACAAATATAGTTATCAAAAATGGTTAGTTTTTTTCCCCCTGATAAATGCACATTCGCAAGTGAGACAAATAAGGTGTATTAGTGGCACTTTGCCATATGCACAATCTCTAGTTGGTTATTAAATTATTTTATTTGTGAAGAGGCAATACAGAAAAGCTGTTTATATGACATACATTTTACATCTTATTTTAGATTTGTTTTTCCACAAGTAGGGGGGAGGGGGGAATAAATGTTCTTGAGGTGGAATGTCAAACAAACTGTTATTGTTATAATGGAAAATGTATAGATTCTCTGTCACTTTACATTTAGATTTGTCACTTTACATTCAACTTTATTAACTGTATGTTTTCATAACATTCATGGCCAGAACAATACATTTTTACCATGATGCACACTCACAAGAAGTATTCAGAGCTGTGAAACCACACCTAGCCCATAACACCTTCTGAACTTCACTTGTGTCAATATATTAATTCTGCCACCAGAATAAAGGAACACTGAGCATTTTTCAGCATCATGCACTAATGTCTCAGCCTTGATGACCAATTATATGGGGCAGAAAATATGTTATGTTTTAAAAAAACAACAGTTTAGGATGCAGGCTTCTTTTGGCAAAATGCAAACTGAAGCCCCACAACATAACTTTATTAACTACTTTCCCTCCTGAGGATTTACCCCCCTTCCTGACCAGGCCATTTTTTGCATTACGACGCTGTGTTACTTTAATTGACAATTGCACAGTCACGCAAAGCTGCACCCAAATTCAATTACGTCCTTTTTTCCCACAGATTGAACTTTCTTTCGGTGGTATTTGATCACCTGTGCATTTTGAATTTTTTTCGCTATGGAAAAAAAAAAAGACCAACAATTTTGAGAAAAATTTTTTTTTTACTTTTTGCTATTAAATATGTCCAGTAAAAAAATAAAAAAAACAAATTTCATCATAAACATAGGCCAAAATGTATTCTGCTACATGTCTTTGCTAAAAAAATAAACATGTAAATTAATTGGTTTATGTGAAAGTTATAGCATCTATATATATATACTGGGGTTTTATTTTATTTTTTATTTTTACTAGTAATGGTGGCGATCAGTGACTTATAGCGGTACTGCGGGACTGTGGCGGACATTCTGACACTGGGGGGAACTGACTTGGTGTCGCTGACATCCCCAGTGACACCAATACAGTGATCAGTGCTAAGAAAAAGCACTGACACTGTACTGACACTGGGCAGGAAGGGGTTAACGTGAGAGGCGATCAAAGGGTTAACTGTGTGCTGAGAGTATTATACTAGGGGACTGTGTCCGTGTGTTTCACTGTAAGCACACTGCTTTGGATGGCTGTTCTATGCACAGCCATCCAGAGCAATGTGCCCAAGCTGACAGGGAGGAGAACTGTTAGTAAACAAAACAGTTCTTCTCCCTATTGGAGATCCTCTGTGATCACCGGGCGCCAGCGAGTAATCACTGGCCGGGACCCGGTGATTGACAGCCGCCGCCGCAAATTCAAAATGACGTATATATACCTGATTTTGCGCACCTGTGCCGCCCTGTAGCAGTATTTCTGCTATAGAGCGGGAAGCGGTTAATAATTACTTTCTAGATTGTAAGCACAAGATACATGAGAGAAAAAGAAACACTCATTCCTGAATTGGGGTCAAACTGCTTAATTTTTTTGCCACTTTTCTATTATGCACTTCAATTGCTTTGCAATTCAGGACTCACTATTTGCGTGAAATTTACATCATGTACTAAGCTGACAGGTTAGACAGGGACATGATTAGTGTGTCTTAGTAAGCGGGGACATAAAAACACTTTTGTCACTAGTTTTGTTATAGTAAAGCTGGGCAAATAATAGCAGATTAAAAAAAAAAAGTTATGAAAATTCTCAGCATATTTGACGACTAGATAAATGTCATTCAAGAGTACTTTGAATTAATTTAATTTCCTAAACGAAATCCACATACATCCAAAAATTCATTCATTGAATTTGAACAAATGTTTTTTGTCATATCACTATAATGGAGTACAGGGGAGCTGGGATATACATTACTCAGTAATGAATATCCCAGCTCTCCTGTACTCCATTATAGTGATATGACATGTATACAGTAATGTATATCCCAGACCCCTGTACTCCATTATAGTGATATGACATGTATACAGTAATGTATATCCCAGACCCCTGTACTCCATTATAGTGATATGACATGTATACAGTAATGTATATCCCAGCTCTCCTGTACTCCATTATAGTGATATGACATGTATACAGTAATGTATATCCCAGCTCTCCTGTACTCCATTGTAGTGATATGACATATATACATTAATCATTACTGTATACATGTCATATCACTATAATGGAGTACAGGGGAGCTGGGATATACATTACTGTGTACAGTTTTATATTTTGGACTATTTATTCTGAAGAAAAATGTAATTTCATAAGCTTTAAGGGGGCGTGGTTTGGGGAGGGCCAGGGGGTGGGGTTGGGGGCGGACCTGGCCAAGGTTGGGTGGGGCAACTGGTGGAGAGTAAGTTTTGTGACCGGCTAGTAGGTCTGGATGCAAAATTTTAACCCCTGCTCCAATCATCAATTTTCACCAGGGCTTCTTCCAGCTGTACATGTAATTAAGAAATCTGATCAGTATTCTGATTGTTTCTGGATACCATGGCATCCAGCTTAGTTTCTATGGTATTAATACGATCACCAAGATCTTTGAATTCTTGCTTAAGCTCTGTTGTAATACATCTACCCGCCTTCTCTAGGCCTTGATAGAGCAACAACGAGAACCTCGCCAGTATAATGAAATCACCTGAATATTCAGGCTGGGGTTGCTATGAAATTTGAGAGGAAAGGACCTGTAACTCAGGACTAGCGATATTATTTGGCTGGTAACAATTTCTCCCATGGCCCTGTCCAGCGAGGAGCTAGTGGAATGCGGAGAACCTCCACCCAGACTATCATCTACACAAGGGGAGAGTGGGAGATCATGCTCACCCTGACTGGGAGAAGAGAAGTCCAAAGATGCAGCACTCTGGGCTACAGCTTGCCACGTATCAGAAGCTGGCAGCCGAGTCGCGGTGGACATGTTGGATTCGGCCAGGTTGAAGAATCGGACCTCCGGAAGGCGTGCCGGTTTCCCCTTCACCATAGGGGTGATGCCATGAGCGCTAGAGGCTAGAGGGAGGCGGTCTTGGGTGACTGGGTCTCTTCTGGCTGGAGTTAGCAGCGACTATTGACCAGTGTGCAGCGGAGCAGCAGAGTCAAACGGCCACCATCTTCCGCTGCGTGCATGCGCCCTCGTTTGCACTTTCTTTTAATCTCACAATAAATGACAAGGACTCTACATTTCTGGAAAGATCAGCAGGTAATTTTTGTATTTGCTGATAATTTTCTTAGCCTGAAAAATTAAAAGCAATGCAGCCGCCACATCTAAGGACTACTAACACAAATGTTTTATTTTTGGGCTTAGATACGCTTTAATTAGCAAATAATTATTATTACTTTTCTATAATTTGCCTGTTTTAAAGTGTTACTAAACCCACAACAGTAAAATCAGTCTGTATATGTAGTAAAGCATGCTTGTTATACTCACTGTGGAACCTAAGGGGTTAATCCTATGCATTGTGTAAAAAGGCTGTTTGATCCTTTCTTCTCTGTTCATCCCCTTTTCAAATGACCACCACTTATCTCCAGACTGAACCGTAGGCATGCAGATCCTCAGTTTGGTGTACATTGCTCTCTTTGGAGAGTGCATGTCATCAGCACAGGGCCAATCAGCACTGTCCAGACAGAGGTCAGGGGATTTCCATCCTCCTAAAGCAGAAAGAAAACTCTTCCTACAAGGTTTAGCTAGTGCTGTGCTGGACACAGATAGAAGCCACAAGACTGCACTAACTGCTGATGAGAAAAGTTATTTAGCAGTTTATATTTATTAAAATAATTGCACTTCCATGTTCTGTGTACTGTGGGAGACCAGATATAATGGATGCAGGGTCTAGGGTTTAGTAACACTTTAAAGTCTAGTTCTCCCAGTGCGACCATCCACCCTAATAAAGATCCCCTGTCTCTCTCACTGCCTACCTTGTTTTTCCACTCTCCATTTTCAGAGAGAGACAAAAATACAGCAAAATTATATTGATGACTGTTTAGCTCTTTAATCTTCCCATTTGCAATAGGTAGATTGTAGTTAACAGGAAAATGTGATTATGGGTATTTCACAAACAAGGAACATGAGACACTCTCACAGAACTAGATTCATCCTATGGTATTGATGTTTTCCATATTTTACGATGAAAATGCTTCCATACACAACATGAAACACATTAAAGAGTGGTTTTGCAAATAGAAAAATAAAGTCAAACACTATTCTTAGCCATTATTTAAAACGAATTAATAGTTTTTGAAGAATGTTGTTAATCCTACCATACAGAGTTCAGAACCTGTATTACAGTATTCAAAGAATGAAGGAATTATGCTGTTCTAAAGATGGAAGTAGGCTGCTCATGCATCTCGTTTGCTAAACCAAATAAAAAGGCGTTTCTGTTATTTTTTCAAGCCCGGTATGTATATATATATATACTGTATAATACATTTCTCAAAATATGTGTTTTCTTGATGTGAGAAACAGTAGCTACATTATTAAATTAATTTGTTACTTCACACTTCTGGGTGAACATTTGAGTAACTCAGCATGATACCTCTTCATACTTCTTCTACTTATCCACCTCTCATACCACATCTACTTGGTTTCCACTAATTTGTAATAATATTTTCACTACTTCACTTAAAGACTCCCCACAGAGTTAAGATCCAGTCAAGCTCACATCAGTATGTTAATGTTCCCTTCTAAGTAGGGAACCTTTCTCAGCATGCGTTCCATCTTTCTTTTCATCCCTTTTCCTTTCACTCTCTGTATATAATATTTCAGCTTTCATTAGCTTGGCTCCTCCTACCCTCGCTTGCTGCCTCTCGTATTTTCATATTTGGCTCCTTATTTTACTGTAAACATACTTTTTGTGCAATGGATTTTTCTGAATATCATTTACTATCTGTATCTGTGAATATTTGAAACTATGCTTGTGATTTTATAACATTCAGCCTGCCTTAATCATGCCTTCCAAGTATAATTAATTGTTTATTGAAAGCTTTACAAATTTCCCACTAAAATGATGAACTTAAGCACATTCATAACTGGAACTGTACTGCAAAGCAGGTGGCAATTGGTCAAAATGGGGAATGTACATCCATTCCAGTAATGAACACCAATACTTACCTGTAGGACAAGCTTCAGTAGGGATGCTTTATTTTTTAAAGACATTGGTGTGAAATTGGACATTCTGGTGCTAATAATGCCACTCAAAGTGTAGCAGAAGCAAACTGGGACCAGAGTGAAAAAAAATGTGGCAGTGACAATGGACAGTGTTTTTCTGCTAAACATACCTCTTGCTGGAAGTAGATTGCCAAAGTGGTAGTCCCTCTTAGAGCTACTGGTGTGTTAGCACCAAGCACACTGCAGACCTGACAGGTTGTAATGATTTTATGATGTTGTCAGCATTCAGGACTGCATGAATAGTAACATAATAAGTAGAAGTAGTCCAGATTCTAAATAACTGAATGTGGTTAGGGAATTTCCTATATGTGGTCATAGCTAAATGGCTGTTGGCAAACTTGGTGGTTGTATGAATAACATTGTGAATGTAGAGCAAGAGGAAAAAGAAAACTGCTAAATGCATGTTCAGAAAAAAACATTTGTACCCATTTGACTTTTACACTGCCCTATCTCAGCTGACAAATTTATCTTGTCTACTCATGTTTGCAGGGTGTATCTGTTTTATTACATATATGTGCTTCATGCAAAAGAGGGGATTTATTTACGGGTTCTCAATGCTCAAATACTCCTAATGCCACCTGCACCAATAATTATACAAGCTGACTGGTAGGCTTCTTAAAGCCCAATTCCTGGAATGTTTCTACTCCTAGACATAACAAGCATTTAAATTTTGCAATGTTCCCACCATCCCCCCATGAACTGCAAAGGTTCAATACTTGTTAAGTCTAGAGGTAGAAAAATAAGGTGTAACACTTACCTTTTTTCTCCCCTTGGCAGGTTTCCCCCATGGGTGCCACCAGTAAAGTACCAGAATCTTTGATTTTTTGCTCACATTGCCCAATATTTTCTCCTATCAACACTAGAATTTAAGGTACAGAACTAGTGTATTATTTATTTCAACACACATTTAATACATGGTATTACCTGACAGCTTTACATTGCTACATTACCACACCATGAGATAAGTGTCTCTAACCAAGATATATGAGGTTGTTGTTAATATTGTTAATATGATTGATTAATACAATGGTTCTGATGACCTCACCCCATGGTATAGAATGAGTGGAACATTTCCCTTAATAAATATGTTTTACGCTACCATTATATATTTATGATTATATTTATTTATTTATTTATTTATTTATTTGAGAACTGGGATTATCTGACAACTTTATATAGCCACCATACCACATTGTGAGATCAGTGTTTCTAACCAAGATTTATGAGGTCTTCGGTAACATGATTTATTAACACCATGACTCCAATGTCTAGATTGAGTGTAACCTATTACATTTATTTTAAGGAATATTTTTCATTGTATCATTATATGAATTAATAACTTTATTTTTACAATTAGCTGTAAAAAAAAACAATTCGCTACTATATACGAGTGTCAATTCTCTTTTTATTTATGGCTTCTTGATAAAATATTTGATCACTAGTTGAGATTAGGGTGGTATCCATCATGTGAACTCCTCAGAATGAATGCGATATCTGTTTATTTACTGTTGTTTTATTGGTATTCTTATCTTTATGTACTTATATTATGTATTTATTTGTATGTATGTTATATAATATCAGTTTTGATCTCAAAAAATGTATGAGATTTCTTTTAGTTACTTCCTTCTACCATCTGTATACATTTTCACTGTTTATCTATTGCTCCTTTAAAGAAAGAAAGAAAAAAAAAAACACTTGACAAAAAGGTGTTACTTATAGTTTATACAGTACACTAAATGTTTGTAACTGTCTAATAATTAGCTTTTTTTAGATCTATAGAGTACATTGATATTGTTTTATGTTGCTTTATCTCTTAGACCTGATGAAGGGGGAGTTGCAATTTGCATTTACCTACTAAAATGTTATCAAGATCAATAGATCTTAAGGTTCCATGCACAGTAGCATTTTCTTTTAAGCTAAAAAAATTGCTGGATAAAAAATGCTAGTAATAGTGGTTTTTAGTAGTGTTTTAGTAGCATTTTATGAGCGTTTAGGAGCATTAGCGTTTTATTAGTGTTTCTACAGTACATGTAAGAAAAAAAAAGCTAGAAAAAAGCTGTTAGGAGTGTTTTAGTAACATTTAGCAGTGTTTAGGAGCATTTAGCATTTTTTTCTACTAGAAAAATGCTCCAAAAACTCTACAAAAACATTTTTTGTTTTCTGCTCCTAGACGCTGAAGCTCACAAAACACTAATAACCTAAAGTAGTGTGCATGGACAACAAAATGCTGCTAACAGCTCCTAGGAGCTTAAAAAACACTAGTGTGCATGGAGCCTTAATGGATTTAATGGGTAATAAAGGTTTTGTATCCTCATCCTGTGCACTTTATTTGAACTGCTCCAGAGACCTATAGGGTTAACCCATGTCATAGAAAGCTGCCTCTTAAGACTAGAAATTACACCAGATTATGTATGCCTTTAGGTCCAACAATCCACCATAACTATATTAGAAATATTGCAGACATGCTGCACATCATATATGCTTTCTTACTAGGCTGAACATGAGCATGAAGAGACAAAGCACTTTTAATAAAAACAAAAACAAAAAAAAATTAGTCAGAAATATGGACACAATGCACTTCATGTATACAACTTTTTAGGGCTACAGTCATTTAGAGTGTATTAATTCTGAGGCAAGAAATATTGTACAGACTCCATAGTCAGCATTGAAGCAGCTGGAGTAGGATGCATTTTGAAAGGGACACACAGCATACAGCTTTTTATTGAAGAACTCAAGATCTAACTGTATAAATACCACATAAATGTTGTACAGACTACGTAAACATAAACAGCATTACAGATGTTGGATCAGGCAGCATTTTAAAAATGACATGTAGCTCTTACCCCCGCAGGAGCCCCTAGGTATAATGGATTCTCTGTTCTTCCAAAACTCTTTAAACTGCCAATTTCCGACTGACACACCTGTTTATAGGTAGAGAGCCACTCACACCTATGTAATGTAAACATTAATATGCTACCACTTTAGTAGTGCACAGAAAACAGGTCACAAGCAACTTAGTGGCAAATAGAATAAGTGTATTAAGGCAAGACAAGGTAACAAAGCACAAACCAATAAATGAGAAAAGGTCACATTAGAATATGTTAGGCTAACTAATTTTAATACTAGCCTTAAGTATGGCAATTAGTTTAAAACATATTAACATTGAACCAAACCAACATAGATTCCACAGCAATAATAAGGACTCACATACTGTAAACAGTGAGGTATATAACAGCAGTAAAGGAAGTGTCATAGTAACTTTGTAATAATGAATTCACAGAAAGTTCCTGGAATGTACTTTGCTGCCTGACATTGGGGGCCTTCTGTGAGGTGGTGTACATGAAGTTGTCCCTTTGAAAGTGTGCAATGGATGGCTGATGGGCTGCTAAGTAAGCAGCAGTCTCTATTGCATTAACTTTGTCAGTGTTGAGATATGCATGGGTGATCCAGCCCACACCTTCTGGTGTACAGAAATATGGTCCAGATCACTTGGCTGTCTGCTTCCCTCAGCTACCCTGTGACTCAGTCCTCACAAACCGGTCCTCACAAGGATAAATACGGTGATCATCAATACAATGAACAAATGTATTCAATGCTCACACAATGATGAATAGGATAGTAACGGATAGGTACACATGGACAGATAAATGAAAAAATATAACTGACTGTACAGTGGGTATTATGATAGTTGTCAAAAAGTCAATATGTCCATATTGACTGATGAGCAGAATGAGGAAGAAGTGGACCGAGGAAAACAAGGCACATGGGATGGGACTGGCAGCTCCTCATCAAGGATATGGAGAATCCCTCAAAGACAAGCAGAAGAGAAAGGAGGGCGCCAGGTCAGTGTAAGTTAAAAACATGAAAACTTTATTTGCAGAAGACTTATATCTAAAACTCCTTCACCCAGCATGCAGGATAGGATGGTAGGCAGAGGAGTGGGACTGCAGATCACTCAGATGGAAAGACTGATGTTGGCTGCATGACCTGAAAGGGAGCCGCTCATAAAGTCGACGTTGTTCATTCTAAAGTTACTGCCGAATGTCGGGGGGATATGGCAGGTGCCGTGACAGATGCCATGAATAGCGGGTGGGCAGGCTGCAATGCATTTCAGAAGCTGCGCCTCCTTTGTCAAGCAGGCCTGCCCATACAGCAGAGGGGTATATACAGGGGTGGACTGAATATTTGGAAACTCGGGCACTGCCGAGGGCCCGGGGTCAGTAGGGGGCCCCATGAGATGCCCCTGGTACCTTTTCATAGGCGTTTTTGAGTTTGGGCAAGGACACAGGGGCCCCATGATCCCCTATTGCCTGGGGGCCCCATGAGTTGTCAGTCCGCCCCTGGGTATATAAGAGCTGTCAGATCCTGGATAGCCAATAGGGAGAGGAGAGGAGAGGGGAGGAGTGAAAGAGCTGAGAGGGCTGCAGTGAAAGTGTGCAGTGAACAAAGAGATGATCATGGACTTGTAAGGGACTAGCAAACTACAAAAGGGCCATAGTTTAAAGGTCCATGAAGAGAAAAATTCTCATGAGTGGAAAAGTGAAGGGAGGGGGGGGGGGGGAGGAAAGCGCGGGAGAGGGAGGGGAGAGTAAAACTGAAGGATTGTAAACAAAGAGAATAACGAACGCTGCTGAGTCCATGAGCGGCTCCCTTTCAGGTCATGCAGCCTACATAGGTCTATCCATCCGCTCTGCTGCCTACCATCCTATCCTGCATGCTGAGTGAAGGAGTTTTAGATGTAAGTCTTCTGCAAATAAAGTTTTCATGTTTTTAACTTACACTGACCTGGCACCTTCCTTTCTCTTCTACTGGTCCTCACAAGGCTCATTATTTCAGTTCTGGTCCTCGCTGGTTTTCCTTTGCTATACACTTTCATGACAATGGGTCCTTACAGCTCAAGTCCCAGCTCAGCAAGTGCTCTCTTAATGGCTCAGTCCCACTGATGCAATGCTCAGACAGCAGCAAGAGCTCTGTGTCTTTTCTGGGGTAGGCGCAGACTCCCCATTGGTGGGTCTACACTCTTTGGTCTCAGCGCTGCAAAAAACTTTGGCTACAGTCTGTAAAGCTTGGCTTCCTCTTGCAAAAAGTACCCAATTTATCTAGAATTGCCTGGGAAAATTTATGTCTCTCCTCCTCTGTTGTGCAGGGAATCCTGGGTATTACAGTCTATAGCCTATTTGCTCCATTGACTTATATTGTGCAGCACCGCTTTCAGGACTACATTTCCCAGAATCCTTAGCAGCTGCATACCAAATATTTTCTCCCCTGAATGGCTCAAAGCTGCTGTTGCCAGGAGTGAGGGGTGATCACACAGAGCCGCTGCAATGCTCACAGAGTAGGGAAGCTTTGGGTAAGAGGTGACTGGTGCAGAGCACACAGAAGCCCTGGCTCTCTACTGCTCACAGCAGTGAGGGAGGAAAGAGCCCATGGCCAGCAGCAGTGAAGGGAGAAGGGCCGGTACAGACACATGCAGTCTACTAGTCTGCTACACAGCTGCTCTGATACAGAATACCAATGATAAGGGGGGCTACACTCTTCAGGCCAACTATATACTACAAAGTATGTATTTTACACTATAATAAAGAAGGAATATTGTGCACACTGCACACATCTACCATTTCTGGTAGACCTTTTTTTGGCTAAAACACATCCTTGTTTAGTAATAGAAGACAAAAAACAAATTAAAGTGTACAGTTTTGTAATTAAAATAGAAATAATATGCAAAAGACAGTATACCCACATCGACTCGCACTGCGCATGCTCAGGAAATGCATCATGCCAACAGGGTGACATCATCACGCCTTCACATTGCGTTCCATTAGTGCTCCAAGCCTTGGTTTGGGATAATCTCTATCTTAGCTGGAAACAGAGACTGCAACTCTGGGAGCTGCAAGTACTGTACACGTGAATGCAAGGTGTCTTGCCACCAACACCCCCTTGTGGATGCATTTTTAATGTGCTTGATTATTCTTTTTCTATGTGAGTTGCCAATCGTTAATTTAATAAATGGTATACCTTTTAAAAGTTTACACTTAGAGGCACCTCTTTTCTACCCTTTAGCAGGATAAGCCCCATTTGCTGCCAGCACTAGCATTTAGTCCCTCTTTTTATGGAAGATTTGTACCAATTGATTGTGGGCCAAAGCAATTTATACGCACAACAATACATTGCCACCCACCAAAATTCAACTCCTGCCAGAAAATTAGAATGGAAACCTATCATGGTTTCTGAATTTAAAACTTTTTGTGGCCTAACATGGTTTCTGAATTTAAAACTTTTTGTGGCCTAACAATCAACATGGGTATTACAAAAAGGAATGAATTGCAGTCATATTGGTCCACAGACCACATTCATCATATGCCCATGTTCTCTGCTGTTACATATATGCCCAACATGGACTAACAACGTACTGGTGCATCACTGAACTTTGAATGGTTATACCAGGATGATGCCTGCAGCTACAGGAATCATCCTGGTATCATTTTTTTCAGATGGCAGTCGGCTTTCATGTAAAAGCAAACCTAGTGGCTAATTAGCTGCTGGATTATTTTTACAAGCAGCAGGAAGGGAAATCCCCCCGTCCCACAGGGGAATCCGAGAATGCAGCCGGAAGTTCCTCCAGCAAATCATAGAGCTGATCGGAGACCAGAATGGCTCCAATCATCTCTATGGTCTAAGAAATTAGAAGCTATTAGCATTTCATCATTTCATCGCCAGATATAAACAATGCCATTTTTAAATTTGGAAAGCATCTGATCACACCGATCTTGGTGTGATCAGATGCTTTAAGGGCAGAGGAGGGATCTAGAGTCTAATAGACCTCAGATTTCTCAGAAAAGATTACCTGTCACTGCCTATTGTTATCACAGGGGATATTTACATTCCCTGTGAGAACAAAAAAGTGATCCAAAAAAAAAAAGGGACACTGTAAATAAATAAATCACCCCCCATCCCGTGCTTGCGTGCAAAGGCAAACTTAAGCATTGGTCCTGTGTCGATTTGTAAACAGATTGCACAATGCATGTGAGATATCACCATGAACATCAGATCGAGGTCAGTAATTCTAGTACTAGACTCCTGTGTAAATCTAAAGTGGTGACCTGTAAATGCTTTTAAAACATTGCTTATAAATATTAAAAATGTATGTAGTTTGTCGCCGTTGTACGGACATGCGCAATTTTAAAGCATGTCATATTTGGTATCTATTTACTCAGTGTAACATCATATTTTATATCTCATCAAACAATTTGGCAATATATTGTATTTTTGTGCATTAAAATGAAAAAAGACTTATTTTTTCTAAAAAATTAGAGTTTGAAAAATGACTGCACAAATACTGTGTGACATAAAAATTGTCAGCACCCACTGTTTCATTTGCTACGGTCTATGCTTCAAAAAATATAGAATGTTTGGGATTTCAAAGTAATTTTCTATAAAAAAGTGGGTTTTTCATGTAAGCAAAAAGTGTCAGAAAAGGCTTGGCCTTTAAGTGGTTGAAAGAGTGGGTGATGTGTGGCATAAGATTCTAATCTTGGCCTTGAAATGCCAGGATAGCAGAAGCAACCCCCCCCCCTCCAAAGGACCCCTTTTTGGAAAGTAGACACTCCAAGGTGTTCCCTAAGGGGCATGGTGAGTATTTTACAGATCTCATTTGTTGCCACAAGTTTTTGGAAAATGAATAAAGAAGATGGAAATTTATTTTTTCTTTTCTTCTTTTTCTTTTTGAAAATCCTGTGACAAAAATTATATCTGCATGCCTCTTATCAAATTCCTTGGGGTGTCTACTTTCCAAAAAGGGGTCATTTGGGGGGAGGTGTTTGTACTATCCTGGTATTTTAGAGCCTCTGAAACTGTGATAGGTAGTGAGGAAGTGATATGAGGAAATTATGCCCTTTGAAAGATTGAAGGTGGTCATAGATTTTGGGGGCCTGTATGTGGCTAGGCTGCCAAAAAGTCTCTCGCATGTGGTATGTGGAATGTGTTTTATGTTATTCCACATATGGCCAACTTTGTGACAACTTTGTGTATAAAAAAACTTTGTGACAACTTTGTGTATAAAAAAAAATTTGTGGCAAAAAAGTAAAATCTTCCTGTGAGGGCTGGGCTTCAGCTCTTTTCTTTCAGTGCTCAAAAGCTGCTCAGCTGTCGGTTAATTATCAGCCACTCGTTGTCTCTACAGGGACTCATCTGGATACCATTACCTCATTGCCTCATTAGTCCAGCCTACATAGTCCAGCCTACAGTCAGGCCTTTTTGATACTTTAGCAGCTAAGCATATTTCCTTCTTGCCTTTGTGTGGTCTATGGTCTCCAGTGTGTTCCTGCCCATATTCCTGTGTACAACTCGTTCTGGCTGTCTTCTCGTCCGGTTCCTAATTTGTGGCTCCTGACTACGCTGACTTCTGGTTTCCTCACCCTGGCTCATCTGATTGCCCACACTGGTATCCAAACCCTGGTTTTGATTATGTTCCTAATCTGTGTTATATTTACTATTCCATTAAAGGTGTGATTTTAACTGCACTTTCTGTTTCCACCTGGTTTATGGTTCCTTACATTACGCAAGGGCCATGCATTTAGAAGATAAGGCAATCCACCTAGCCATTCAATTTTTTCCAGATTGGACAAGTAGGATCATTGCTTGGATCAGCTTGTCATAGCATTACAAACGCTCCTAATCCAAACTGCTCATCTGGATCCTCCTACCCCAGCTGCTCCGGTACAACCAGTGTTGCAAGTCATCCCTGCTGCTGCCCCTATCTCAGTTCACGCAGCCGCCTCTGATACTACCACTGTAAGAGGTATGACTGGTTCTAATCCTCTCTCCCAGTGGTTTGGGGGTGATCCAGCTCACTACAGAGGGTTTCTCAACCAGGTTGGAATATATTTTGAGATGCTGCCCAAGGGCAGAGAGGCAACATAGGCTTCATTATTTCTTTGCTTTCTGACAAAGCCTTGGCATGGGTAAACCCTGTATGGGAGGCACGAAAGCCAGATGTCCAGAATTACCCTGATTTTGTTTCGCTCCACCACTGCTGCTAAGAGCCTCATGTCCATTAAACAGAGTATGAGAACTGTTATTGAATTCTGTACTCTGACAGCAGAGGTTGGTTGGAACAATGAGGCTCTTGTGGCTGCTTTTCCCATGGCCTCTCTGATCACATTAAGGATGAGATTGCAGCTCAAGATTTTCCTAAGAATCTTGATGAGTTGATCTCGTTCGCCATTCTCATTGATACCAGACTCCGAGAGAGACCTTTCTTTATGGAGCACTTGTGGAAGCCTCCTGTTCGATTGGCTCTGAGCTTTGCATTCCCACCCATGCTTCCCTCATCTCACATGCTTTCTGGGCCCGAGTCCTCCAGTGAAGTAGAGACCATGCAGCTGGGCTTCACACTTCTCTCTGCTGAAGAGAGGGCCTTTAGAAGAAGGAAGAGATTGCGCCTTTACTGTGGCCAAACAGGTCACCTATTAAAGTCTTGTCCAATCTGTCCGGAAAATCCCTGCACCTGAGGTCCTGTAGGGGACAGACCTTAGGTGGCGTCTTTGTGTCCCCAGCTATCCTTAAAGATAAGACTCTAGTTCCAATTACCCATTCCTGGTCTGAGTTTTACATCGACACCCAGGCACTAATTGATTCTGGGGCTGCAGGCTTGTTTATAGACAGTGCTTTCATGTTGAAGCACTCGATACTGCTGCAGCCTCATGCCTGCCCACTTGTCATTGAGGCTATTGATGGGAGACCTCTACGGCTTGCTTATGTTACCCATGAAACAGCCCCAATGATCATGGCTGTAGGGGCTCTTCACCATGAGACAATCCAATTCCAAGTAATTTCCTCACCTCATTGCCCAGCTGTCATTGGTTATCCTTGGCTACAGAAGCACAATCCTTCATTTGATTGACATAGAGCTGAGGTTCTGTCATGGTCACCACAATGCACTAATATTGTTTTCAGAAAGTGAGTAGGGTCTTGTGCATGTCTTCAGTCTCTTCTTTGCCAGAGGAGTACCAGGAATTCTCTATTGTCTTTGACAAAGGTCAGGCCGGTATTTTGCACATCACATCAGCCTTATGACTGCCCAATTGATCTTCAACCCGGTGCCATTCCTGCTCACGGCTGGGTTTACCCTCTGTCTGTCTTGGAGGATAAGTCTATGGAGGACTATGTTGTGGATTCACTATCTCGAGGGTTCATACGCAAATCCTGTTCTCCTGCCATGCTGAGTTTTTTTTGTGAAAAAGAAGAGTGGTGAATTGAGACACTGTATCGATTATAGGGGTCTCAATCGCATTACTATTAATAATGCTTATCCAATCTCATTGATAATGGAATTATTTGACCGCCTCAAGGGAGCAACAGTCTTGACTAAGCTTGATTTGAGAGGGGCATGCAATCTCGTGAGGATGAAAGAGGGTGACAACTGGAAAACTGCATTTAAAACTAGGAACGGACACTATGAATACCCCATAATGCCTTTTGGTCTCTGTAAGGCTCCTGCAGTTTTCCAGGAATTTATTAACAATGTCCTCCGAGATATGCTGCAGCAATGTGTGGTGGTTTACCTCGATGATAATCACAAATATTCAAAATCCCTAGAGAACCACCACACAGACGTCCCCTGTGTGCTACAGAGGTTGAGAGAGAACAACCTGTATTGCAAATTGGAAAATTATGAGTTTTGTCGTGAACAGGTTAAATTTTTTGGTTATGTCATATCTGCTGCTGGGTTTTAGATGGACCCAGAGAAACTGTCTGCAGACTTACAGTGGCCTTGACCCATAGATCTAAAGTACGTCCTGTACAATGTTTTCTTGGCTTCTCCAACTATCGCAAATTTATTCGTAATTTCTCTTCTGTGGTCAAACCCCTGACTGATATGATTAGATAGGAGGGCAACCCACAGAATTGGTCTCTGGATTTTATTAAAGCCTTTGGATCCTTCAAGGCCAATTTTGCTGCATTATGATCCTAGGTTACCCTTCATTTTTGAGGTTGATATGTCTGAGACTGGAGTAGGAGCTCTCCTGTCTCAACACCCTACCCCTGTGGGCACTATACATCCTTGTGGCTACTTTTCTAAAAAATAGTCTCCAGCAGAATGCAATTACGAAATTGGGAACAGAGAATTAGTAGCCATCATTTTAGCTATTAAAGAATGAAGGCATCTCCTCGAAGGTACTACTGTGCTGGTCCTCATTTTAACTGACTATAAGAATCTCACATTCTTGTCTGAGGTTAAACGCTTCTTCAATCTTCTAGAAGGGCTCGGTGGGCCCTTTTTCTGTCAAGCCCCAATGACATAGTCTCAGTCTTACCCGGTATGAAGAATATAAGGACAGATGTATTATCATGGCAGTTTTCCTCCTCTTCCAAAATGGAGTCTGTTCCTACTCCTGTGACACCTCCGGACCATATTTTGGTCACTATTCGCACTAGTCTCACTTCACCTTTGGGTTAGAGAATTCTGGCTTCTCAAATCCATTCTCCTTTTTGCAATTTTAGCAGCTTAGCTCATTTCCTCCTTGCCCTTGCATGGTCTTGATCTCCAGTGTGTTCCCACCTGTGTTCCTGTGTACAACTTGGTTTGGCTTACTTCTTGCCCAGTGCCTGTTCCTGATTTCTGGCTCCTTACTACACTGACTTCTGGTATTCCTGACCCTGGCTCATCTTATTACCCACACTGGCATCCAAACCCTGGCTTCTGTTTTGACTATGTTCCTAATCTATGTTATATTTGCTATTTCATTAAAGGTGTGATTTTAAATGCACTTGGTTTATGCACTGCACTGTCTCCACCTGGTTTATGGTTTCTGACACTTCCATGGACTCAACATGCCTCTCAACAAATTCCTTGGGGTGTCTACTTTCCAAAAAGGGTCATTTGGGGGGGGTTTGTACTGCCTTGGCATTTTAGCACCTCAAGAAATGTGATAGGCAGTCAGAGTATAAAGCTGCGTAAATTCCAATACATATATACAGTTAGGTCCATATATATTTGGACACAGGCACAATTTTAGTTTTTTTCAGGTATTTACCAAAACATATTCCAGCTCTAGTTATATAATGGATATGGGCTGAAAGTGCTCACTCTCAGGTTTAATTTGAGGGTATGTACATCCAAATTGGAGGAAGGGTTTAGGAATTACAGTTCTTAAGAGTAACCATCCGACCTTTTCAAGGGACCACAAGTAATTGGACAATTGAATATAATCATAAATAAAATGTTAATTTGTAATATTTTCTTGAGAATCCTTTACTGGCAATGACTGTCTGAAGTCTGGAAACCATGGACATTACCAAAGACTGGGTTTCCTCCTTTCTGATGCTTTGCCAGGCTCTAACTGCAGCTGTCTTCAGTTGTTCTTTCTTTGTGGGTCTTTCTGCCTTTAGTTTTGCCTTCAGCAAGTGAAATGCATGCTCAATCAGATTGAGATCAGGTGATTGACTCGACCATTGCAGAATATTTCACTTCTTTTCCTTCACAAGCTCCTTGGTTACTTTCGCAGTGTGTTTTGGATCATTGTCCATCTGTACTGTGAAGCACCGTCCAATCAACTTTGCTGCATTTGGCTGAATCTGGGCTGACAGTATATCTATAGACACTGCAGAATTCATCCTGCTGCTTCTGTCTTCTGTCACATCATCAAAAAACACCAATGACCCAGTGCCACTGGAAGCCATGCATGCCCATGCCATCACACTGCCTCCACCATGTTTTACAGATGACATTGTGTGCTTTGGATCATGAGCTTTTCCAAGCCTTCTCCATACTTTTTTCTTCCTGTTTGTCATTCTGGTAAAGATTAATCTTAATTTCATCCATCCAAAGAATGCTTTTCCAGAACTGGTCTGGCTTTTTTAGATGTTTTTTGACAAAGTCTAATCTGGCTTTTCTATTCTTCAGGCTTATGAATGGTTTGCACCTTGTGGTGAACCCTCTGTATTTGCTCTTGTGAAGTCTTCTCTTGATTGTAGACTTTGACAATGATACAAATAATATAAATGATGAAGCGCTCAACTTATATCCTTCAAAATTAAAATAATCAATCTACAAAAAATCTAGTGCAAAATCCCCCACATAAATTGTACACCCCCTGGTGGTCAATAGTGATATTCAACAGAATGACACTTAAACTGTGTAAAGTGATAAGTATTATACAAAATATAATGCAAGATCAAAATTCAAAATTATTAGTGATGCCACACTGTGTAAAAATAATAAAAGTGTTCAATACACTGTGGTAATGATTTCACTCCATGCTGCAATTGTGCGCATATGCAAGAGAAGAACAGACCTCCATAGTGCAACACTATTTTAATGCACTCAAGGTTAAAATGACAAAAACGCACTCACATGTCTTCCAACAGAGAGAAGCAATTTCCAATGTGCTATGGGTATACTCAGGTGTACCAAGATGGCGTCCGAACCCGGAACCGGAAGTACGTCACCCCTATGACCGGAAATACGTCGACGCGTTGCGCCACGATCATAGCACATGGGAAATTGCTTCTCTCTGTTGGAAGACATGTGAGTGCGTTTTTGTCATTTTAACCTTGAGTGCATTAAAATAGTGTTGCACTATGGAGGTCTGTTCTTCTCTTGCATATGCGCCCTGTTTTGAGCCCGTATTGTGAGGGAAGGTATGTGAAAGGAACCCATTGCTTGGAGGAGGATCTTGATTTAAGTCGGTGGAGGCAGTGGAGTATCAATATCCTGGCAGATATATATTATATATATAAAGCCTTGTGACCCGCAAGGGTCGAATGTTGAAGGTGAGGGGGCACTTTGGCTATTTATGAGGGGAGTCACTTCAAGAGTCACGAAGAGCACAATTGCAGCATGGAGTGAAATCATTACCACAGTGTATTGAACACTTTTATTATTTTTACACAGTGTGGCATCACTAATAATTTTGAATTTTGATCTTGCATTATATTTTGTATAATACTTATCACTTTACACAGTTTAAGTGTCATTCTGTTGAATATCACTATTGACCACCAGGGGGTGTATAATTTATGTGGGGGATTTTGCACTAGATTTTTTGTAGATTGATTATTTTAATTTTGAAGGATATAAGTTGAGCGCTTCATCATTTATATTATTTGTTTGCACATATCTGGAGGTATAAAGAATAGGTGATAGCAGCTTACTTTTGATCACTAGGTTCTGTGGAGCGCAGGGGGATTTTTTGTATATTTTTGACAATGATACGCCCACCTCCTGGAGAGTGTCCTTCACTTGTCTGGATGTTGTAAATGGGTTTTTCTTTACCATAGAGAGGATCCTGCGATCATCCACCACTGTTGTCTTCCGTGGACGTCCATGGCTTTTTATGTTGCTGAGCTCACCAGTGCATTCTTCTTTCCTCAGAATGTACCAAACTGTTGATTTGACCACTCCTAATGCTGTTGCAATCTCTCTGATGAATTTGTTTCATTTTTGAAGCCTTCCAATGGTCTGTTTCACTTGCATGGACTTGCATGCTCCTTTGAACGCATGCTGTAGGTTCACAGCAATAGATTCCAAATGCAAATACCACACTTAGAATCAACTGCAATATAAATGGACCTAACTGTATATACCATAGTTTGTAGATGCTATAACTTTCACACAAACCAATAAATATACACGTATTGATATTTTTTATTTTTTACCAAAAACATGTAGAATACATTTTGGCCTAAATTTATGACTAACTTTGAGTTTATTGGATATGTTTTATAACCAAAAGTAGAAAATATTGTTTTTTTTTTCAAAACATTTCATTTATATCACAAAAAATAAAAAACCCAGTGGTGATAAAATACCACCAAAAGAAAGTTGTTTGATAAAAAAAGGAAATAAATCTTGTTTAGGTTACCAAATGAAATAGCGCAGTGCCGAATAGCAAAAAATGGCGTAGTCATGAAGGAGGGTAAATCTTCCAGATCTGAAGTGGATACATATATTTCTACAATATCTTGTAGGCCAACAAAATAACTTTAAAGTTTATATTTTTCAGATTAAAATAGAGGTAATATGCTACACAAAAGGTATGAGAGACAGGCTCTACAAATAACAATAGTAATAAAAAATCTAAAATAAGTACACACACAGACACAAAATTATTTTTTTATTTGCTTAAAGCTTCCATAGTGTTTATTATTGGGTAACTCATTAAACCATAGATAACAACATTTCACAAAACAATCAGCCTAGCCTTTAAAGCTCAGACTAACTGTTAACATAATAACCAAGTTTTAACCTTGTCCCTCCAACTTTATGCTTGATGACTAACCGACACCATGACAAGTTTATAAACATGGGAGGGTGGCTGTAACTCCTGTTGTCCTGGCATGGGCTTAAATAGGTTAGAAGCTGCAGCCCACCAATTCAATCCAATTCCAGCTGCTCAGGGAGTTCAAAACTCTCCATCCTCACCTTCAAAATACTTGAAAATTAGCACACATAGCCCCATGCTCATCTCATGTGGGGCTGCATTAAAATGGGTGTACACCTGAAAAATCAAAAGTAAAATAAGCAGTTTAAAAGTTACAACAAAGCAGCAGAATCCATCTGTCTCCAGTCCTGCCAAGAAAGGATCATCCAGCACTCTAAAATCCTCTATGCTTTGCAGCAGTGTTAAAAAGTGACACATTGCAATAATTTGTGTCACCACACCCCGCATCCTGTGACTGACAGATCCTGGTGTACAGCATTTCCTCACATATCACTCCCCCTATATCCTCTGGCTCACTGAAGATTGGCTGCTCCTTGACTGAGTATTATTGGAGAAGAAGAAGTCAGGTGGTGACTCTCTGGATCTCTGATTGGCTGGCACTCTTGAAGGGGTGTGGCCAGCTGCGGGGGGGGGGGGGGCGTTTGAGCCATCCCGCTGCCAGTCTGGAGATCTCCGTGTGCACTGTTAAGCCACGCTAGTGTGATTGCCGGGGGGGGGCAGTGTTGAGATGGGAGGAGAGCCCATTGAGGTCCCGAGCTCCAGCATGCAGACACGCCCACTGATCAGCAACTTTCTGAAGGCTGAGACTAGGTCAGAGGATAACAAAGTTGCTTTTAAACTGTGGAAACATTAATATGGTGCATGTCTTTTTATGTTGCTTTCACTTGAGGTTTACAACCACTTTAAGCACTACAGCCCTCTTCATTATATGTAATATTTCTTCAATTTGTTTAGCCCTCATTGGCCTAAACCACATTCCCATTTAGCTTTGGAGGAGAAAAAAAAGAAAAATTTATATTTTTTTCAGATGAAATGTAATATGCCACGTACAGCATACAAAGTATTTCTACAATTCCCTTTTAACCACTTTCTCTCAAGAAGATTTACCCCTCTTCATGACCAGGCCATGTTTTGCTATACAGTACTGTGTCCCTTTAACTGACAATTGCGTGGTCACACAACACTGTACACAAATGAAATTTACATAATTTTTTTCACACAAATAGAGCTTTCTTTGGGTGGTATTTGATTACAACTGTTTTTTTATTAGTTATTTTGTATAGTGCTGTCAATTTACACATTGCTTGATATATATATATATATATATATTGTACATTCACATCAGTCCCTAACCCTCAAGGAGTGTACAACCTAATGTCCCTTCCTCACATTCATACAAGGGTCAATTTAGACAGGATCCAATTAACCTACCAGCATGTCTTTGGAGTGTGGGAGGAAACCCATGCAGGCACAAGGAGGACCCTAAAGCAGCCAGGCGGAAGTGCTAACCACTTAACCACTGTGCTGCCCTGTGCTATAAATGAAAAAAGACCAAAAATGTTGAAAAAAACAATATTTTTTTCTTTTTGCTATAAAACATATCCCATAAAAAAATAAAAACAAAATGTCTTCAGAAATTTAGGCCAAAACGCATTCTGTCACATGTCTTTGGTACAGAAACATTCCATTAAGTGTATATTAATTGGCTTGCGTGAAAATTATAGCATGTACAAATGACGTTATATATACTGGAATTTATTTTTTAAAACTAGTAATGGCGGCAATCAGCGACTTATGGTGAGACTGTGAAAGTCATTACCAGGCCATTTTTTGCGATATAGCACTGCATAATTTTAACTGAAAATTGTTCGGTCATGCAACGCTGTACCCAAATAAAATTTGTCATTTTTTCCCACAAATAGAGTTTTTTTGGTGGTATTTGATCATCACTTTTTTGTTCTATAAACAAAAAAAGACCCACAATTTTGAAAAAAAACAAACAAACAATATTTTGTACTTTCAGCTATAAAACATACCCAATAAAAACATTTTAAAAATCACATTTCTTCATAAATTGAGGCCAATATGTATTCTGCTACATAATTTTGGTAAAAAATTCTAATAGGCGTATATTGATTAGTTTGCTCAAAAGTTATAGCGTCTTCAAACTATGATATGTATACTGTAAATTTTATATTTTTTATAGTAGTAATGGTGGCGATCAGTGACTTATAGCTGGAATGCAATATTATTGGCAGCACAGTGGCTAAATGGTTAGCACTTTCGCCTGGCAGCACTAAGATCGTTGATTCAAATCCCTGTGTTTGTGTGGGTTTCCTCCCACTCTCCAAAGACATGCTGGTAGGTTAATTGGATCTTGTCTAAATTGGCCCTAATATATGTATGTATGAATGTGAGTTAGGGACCTTAGATTGTACGTTGCTTGAGGGTTAGAGACTGATATGAATGTACAATATATTTATATGTAAAGTGCATGCATAAATTTACAGTGCTATATAAGTACCTGTAATAAATAATTGCAGTAATCAATCGGACACTAACTGACAATTTGTGGTTACCAGTGACAGTGATCAGTGCTAAAAATATACACTGGCTAGGAAGGGGGTAAACATATAGGGTGATCAAAGGGTTAACTACGTACCTAGCTAGTGTAAACAGTACTACTTTTACTAAAGGAAATGATAGATCTTATTCCCTGCTTTGCAGGAACACAAGATCCATCACTTCCCCCTTTCAGAACGGAGCTCTGCGTTGTTTACATAGGCAGAACTGTATTCTGTGTCTCTGCCCAGCAATTGACAGGTGCTGGCAGACATCCATTGCCGGCCACCCGTAGATCTGTTACTGCTGTGAGTAATCACAGCCGAAGTGGCCCTCCGGTGGTACGTAATCGTGCCCCCAGGCGGAAGTGAAGAATCACATTTAATTTATGTGATTTTGCACAGGAGGATTGCCCTGTAGCAGTATATCTGCTATAGGGCAGTGCTTAAGTTGTTGATATTTGGTATCACACCCCTAGAAAAAAATAACTGCTAAATTGCTAAATTGCTTCCTGTAACCTTCAATGAGTTTCTTACACCTCTCTACTTGAATTTTGGACCACTCTTCTTTTGCAAACTGCTCCAGGTCTCTCAGATTGAAAGGGTTCCTTTTCCCAACTGCTGTTTTGAGATCTCTCCACAGGTGCTCTATGGGACTGAGATCTGGCCAGTTCAGTACTCTGCAGAGCTTTGTCTTAAACCATCTCTGTGTGCTTTTCGATGTGTGCTTTGGGTCATTGTCCTGCTGTAAGATCCATGACCTCTGATGGAGACCAAACTTTCTGACACCGGGCCCTACATTATAAACAAAAAAAGTGCAGTGCTAAATAGTGTTAAAGTCCATTAATTGCATACAGAAGTCTGTGCTCAAAAAAGCTTCTTAAGTAAGTGAAACCAAACCATCAGAAGGGATGGAGAAACCCACATTCAGTGAATTAAAAAAGGAAGAAGATGACACCTCTAAGATCCTGGTTAAAATGACAGACATATAAGAGCTCTTACCAGAGCTATTGGGCTTTTGTATTAAAAAGCCAACAGCACTTTAGGGGTTAACCCCAAACAATTCCCTGGTGTAAAGCACAGAGATAGTTCTACCCATGGCTCCGTTCCAATTCCGTATTTCCATCGGTAAATCATGAAAAGAATAAACACTGATAGTGTAGTATGCCCAAAATGTTAAAATGTATTAGGAATAAATGAATGCACTCACTTTGGTTAAAAGATACATCACCTTCTAAAAATGATCCCAGAGCTGCAGCACTCCCAATGTGTAAATGTTCCGGCCGGCAGCCACGTAGCATTGTGACTAGAGATGAGCGAATTATTCAAAAATTCGATTCGGCTGATTCGCCGAATTTGCGGGAGAAATTCGATTTGATGTGAATTTATTCGCTGCGAATTTAACTTATTAAAAGGGTTTCTAGGCTTCAGAGAGCCTTTATATTAGTGCAGAACACTGTACCTTTAATTTAAATGCCCTTGGAGTCTGCTGGGGAAGAGAAATAATACTGTCAGTCAGTATGACATGCAGATGAGTGCCGTCGATCTTAGAATCACCGCACACTTTACTCATTTGGGCAGTTAAGGGGCACGACGAAGAAGAAGAAGAAGAAGAAGAAGAAGAAGAATGAAAAGAAGAATGAAAAGAAGAAGAAGAATGAAAAGAAGAAGAAGAAGAATGAAAAGAAGAATGAAAAGAAGAAGAATGAAAAGAAGAAGAATGAAAAGAAGAATGAAAAGAAGAAGAAGAAGAATGAAAAGAAGAAGAAGAAGAATGAAAAGAAGAATGAAAAGAAGAAGAATGAAAAGAAGAAGAAGAAGAATGAAAAGAAGAATGAGAAGAAGAATGCAAAGAAGAATGAAAAGAAGAATGAGAAGAATGAAAAGAAGAATGAAAAGAAGAAGAAGAAGAATGAAAAGAAGAAGAAGAAGAATGAAAAGAAGAAGAATGAAAAGAAGAAGAAGAAGAATGAAAAGAAGAAGAAGAAGAAGAATGAAAAGAAGAATGAAAAGAAGAAGAAGAAGAATGAAAAGAAGAAGAAGAAGAATGAAAAGAAGAATGAAAAGAAGAAGAAGAAGAATGAAAAGAAGAAGAAGAAGAATGAAAAAAAGAAGAGGAAGAATGAAAAGAAGAATGAGAAGAAGAATGAAAAGAAGAATGAGAAGAATGAAAAGAAGAATGAAAAGAAGAAGAAGAAGAATGAAAAGAAGAAGAAGAAGAAGAATGAAAAGAAGAATGAGAAGAATGAAAAGAAGAATGAAAAGAAGAAGAAGAAGAATGAAAAGAAGAAGAAGAAGAATGAAAAGAAGAATGAGAAGAAGAATGAAAAGAAGAATGAGAAGAATGAAAAGAAGAATGAAAAGAAGAAGAAGAAGAATGAAAAGAAGAAGAAGAAGAATGAAAAGAAGAATGAAAAGAAGAATGAGAAGAATGAAAAGAAGAATGAAAAGAAGAAGAAGAAGAATGAAAAGAAGAAGAAGAAGAATGAAAAGAAGAATGAAAAGAAGAATGAGAAGAATGAAAAGAAGAATGAAAAGAAGAAGAAGAAGAATGAAAAGAAGAATGAAAAGAAGAAGAAGAAGAATGAAAAGAAGAATGAGAAGAATGAAAAGAAGAATGAAAAGAAGAAGAAGAAGAATGAAAAGAAGAAGAAGAAGAATGAAAAGAAGAATGAAAAGAAGAAGAATGAAAAGAAGAAGAAGAAGAATGAAAGGAAGAATGAAAAGAAGAAGAAGAAGAATGAAAAGAAGAAGAAGAAGAATGAAAAGAAGAAGAAGAAGAAGAAGAAGAAGAAGAATGAAAAGAAGAAGAAGAATGAAAAGAAGAAGAATTCCAGTACAGCAAAAAGTGTATCTGCAGAGAGCTCCGCTATTTCTGACAGTTCTCTGACAGTTCCTTCACATTTACAGCGGTTGAAACATTGTATCTATTTATTTCCGAATAAAAACATCTGTATCCTAAATGGAAACAAATAGATACAATGTTTCAACCGCTGTAAATGTGAAGGAACTGTCAGAGAACTGTCAGAAATAGCGGAGCTCTCTGCAGTGACACTTTTTGCCGGCTGATCGGGAAAAATTCGATTCGTGCATCCGAAGTTTGCTAAAATTCGGATTCGGTGCGAATCGAATTTTTCCTAATATTCGAAACGAATTCCACTTCGCCAAGTTTGATTCGCTCATCTCTAATTGTGACGTCACGTGAAGCTCCCTCCAGCGCATTTCGTCATTGTTTGACATCGTCAGGGGATTGGCTAAATGTAAATAACCATGCTCTTATATACAATGTAATGAGGGAAAACTTTCCTCTTATTGTATAGACAGAGGAAGTGATTGATCAACTTCCTGTTTGAATTGGCTGCATCCCCATCTTGTGGAAGAAAAGGTTAGTGCCCCCACAAATAACAGCCAAATACAATAAATAGAAAAAATAGAAAATAAATATGGAAAAACATTTATTTTATTAAACCCACATAAATTTTTATTTAAATAAAATAAACCATAGCTGGTATTGACGAAAGAGTTTATGTCACATTCAACATTAAGTCAGAACGGGACATAAGTCTTAAGGTGGTAAATCCATCGGAGAAATTTCCCATCTGGTATGACTCCCCCTCCAATGTAGGGTCAACTTATCAATGAGCAAAAAGAGTTTGTCCTTCGGATCCCTGTTATGGCATCTATCGAAATGTTTTGACACACTGTTCCCTGGAAAGCCTCGCTTAATATTTCCCACATGTTCCTCCAATCTCACTTGTAAAGCCCTAGTAGTTTGGCCCACATACTGTTTTCCGCATTTACACTGAAGCATATAAACCACATTCTTTGTAGAACAGGTGATGAACTAATTGATGTTGTATTCATATGAAGTTTGTGATCGGAAACTTTCAATCCTCCTTCCTTTGAAGGAATTTAAAGCACAGATCAAAAATTTGTGACAAGGACAAAAAACTTTCAAGTTTTGAAAAAAGGAAGATCTAATGGGCCCTACATTTCACCCCAGAATTCTTTGGTAGTCTTCAGATTTCATAATACCATGCACACAGTCAAGACATCCAGTGCCTGAAGCAGCAAAGCAACCCCAAAACATCAGTGAACCGCCATCATGTTTGACTGTAAGGACTGTATTCTTTTCTTTAAAGACAGTAGAATAATTGGCTTTAACAAAAAGCTGTAATTTTGTTTCTTCTGTCCACAGCGCATTCTCCCAAAAGGATTTTGGATTCCTCAGGTAAGTTTGGGCAAACTCCAACCTGGCTTTTTTATGTTTCTGGGTCAACAGCGGGGTCCTTATGGGTCTTCTTCCATAGTGTCCCTTTTCAATCAGATGGTGACATATAATGCAAGCTGACACAGTTGTACCTTATGCCTGAAGGTCAGCTTGAATTTGTCTGGAAGTTGATTGAGGTTCTTTATTCACCATTCAAACAATCCTTTGTTGCAATCTTTACTCAATTGTTCTCTTTCATCAACATCTAGGAAGTGTAGCTACAGTGCCATGGGCTGTAAACATCTTGACAATGTTGTGTACAGTGGAAACAGGAACATTAAGATCTCTGGAGATGGACTTGTAACCTTGAGACTGTCCATGCTTTTCCACAATTTTTGTTCTCAAATCCTCAGACAATTCTTTATGGCTCTTTCTCTTCTTTATGCTCTATGTGGCACACAACAGAAAGATTGAGACAATTTTTCATATTTTAACTGGTTGCCAGTGCAATTTCTATACCTGTTAATTGATATAGGTGAGTTTAATTACAAATTACAGGAGCATCACAAATTTGAAATGCAATTATTACTTATAATTTTGAGAGGTTGCCAATAATTGTGTCCAGTCCATTTCTGGTTTTGCATGGAATGTGTCAGATTTGGCTTTTTTTTTCTGCAATTTTTTGTGTCATACATATGCAAACCAAAAAAATAAACATAAAAATGCCTAAACATTTGCAATTGCAACAATTTTCTGGGCGAAGTGGTGCATTGTTTGACAGAAATACAGGGGTGCCAATATTTTTGGCCATGACTGTATATACATGATTTTGCACAGCCTGCCTTCACTGTAGCAGTAAAGCAACAGTGCATGGTCGGCAAGCAGTTAAACTAGACATGCGTAGTTCATTTTGTTACGAATGGAAATTTGTACACAATTTTTGCTATTTAGAGATTCGGATGTATCTGAATATCAAAATAATAACAGTAACAAATTTCAATGAATCTGAAATCAATTATAATGAAACAACAAAATGCATTTGTTTTCTTCAGGTGTTTGAAGCATCCATAGTAGCAAATGATCTGAATTGACTTATGAACAGCAGAATGTACAGTTGTGCTCAAATGTTTGCATACCCTGGCAGAAATTGTGACATTTTGGCATTGATATTGAAAATATGACTGTCTTTTATTGAAGGATAGTGATCATATGAAGCCACTTATTATCACATAGTTGTTTTGCTCTTTTTTAAATCATAATGATAATAGAAATCATCCAAATGGCCCTGATCAAAAGTTTACATACCCTGGAATGTTTGGCCTTGGTACAGACACACAAGGTGACACACACAGGTTAAAATGGCAATTAAAGGTTAATTTCCCACATATGTGTCTTTCAAAATTGCAATTAGTGTCTGTGTATAAATACTGTAGTCAATGAGTATGTTAGTTTTCACATGGATGCACTTAACAGACTAGATACTGAGCCAGTTGAAACAACCACACTGTCTTTTTCTAGAGCAGTCTGTATTTCTCCTGAGGTTACCTGTGAGTTTTTCTTTGTATCCCCAACAATTCTTCTGGCAGTTGTGGCTGCAATCTTTCTTGGTCTATCTGGCCTTGGCTTGGTATCAGGAGATCCCTGAATTTTCCACTTTTTAATAAGTGATTAAACAGTACTGACTGGCATATTCAAGGCTTTCAACTCATTGACTATTTATAAACAGATAAAGATCAGTCATACTTTCAGTATCAATGCCAATATTTCACTATTTCTGCCAGGGTATACAATCATTTGAGGAAAACTGTAAACGAAAGAAAAGCATTAGAAAATAAAAAAAAAAACAGCATGAGGGTCCCCAACAATCCTTACCAGGCCCTTCTGGGTCCAGTATAGATTTTGAGGAGAACCCCAGGGCAAAATTAAATAAAATAAAAAATAATGGCATGAGGTCCCCCCCTAAGATCCATAGCAGACCCTTGGGTTTTATAGAGAACCCTATGCCAAAATACTAGACCTTTATCTGAGCAAGTAACTCCTGAACCATACCAGGCAACATGCCCTCAACATGTGTGTGTGTGTGTGGGGGGGGGGGTGATTTGGGGTAGGGGGTCTGCTCCTACTCCTTTGGCTAAAGACAAACTCTTTTTTTTTTACCAACTTTGGATAGAAAGAGGGAGGATTATAACTCCTTGTCTGTTTTTTGTCATCTGTGCCTTATTGGGGAGATTTTCTTTCACTTCCTGTCCTATAGCCACAACAAGAATTGAGACAAGATATTTCTCTTCTGCGTACTTTGATAGAGACAGTTGTATTTGAACTTCCAAATTGTATTTGAGCTTCCAAGTATTTCAATTTGTTCAATGAGTGTTAAGAATTATTTTCAGAATTCTGTCTATCACAGTCTATGTATAAGCTAAGTGTATCTGGATGTTATCGGCATACAAAACGTGTTCTTTCAGTTTACCCACCCTCATACCCATAATCGGTGAAGTTCATAATTTCAGCAAGGAGATGTATGGCTAGAGGAAAAAAGGGGAGAGCATAGAAGCAGCCCTGCCATGCCCTTGTCTGTATTAGAAAAGGATCAGGAATGAGATAATTTATTCTAAAGCTGGCCATAGACAGTTCAAATCTTGGCCAGTTCAGCAGGGACCAGCTGATATTTGAACCATGTATGGGTAGGCTGAATGTACTCAAGTTGATTGATTTATCAACTTGGGTACAACCAACCCGTCATAATTTACATGTGATTATTGCCAGCGGCAATAATAGAACACAGTGGCTCTGTGGACTATGGCTGACTTAAGACAGACTGACGGTTGAACATAAAGGATTCTTATCCAGGTAAAGAAGGTGTGACCAAAGCTAAACTTTTTAAATATACTGATTAAAAAGATTGAGTCAAAGGCTAAATCGTCTAAAGACAATTTTGCTCTAAGTATATTATCGGTGTAAGGAATTTGAAAGTTAGTGAAAAGTATGCAGATTTTATGTTTTTATACAGTTGTAGACCTCCTCAAAATAAGTCCAATCTTGAGATTCAGAGGTTTGTTCTTTATCTTTGCTCTGGTGATCCTGTCAATCCCCCTGCCTCTGCAAAGAAAAAGAACAAATCTCTGAACCTCAAGATTCACAACAGCATGGGCAGCTGTGAGAATATCCCATTTCAGCACTAACCTCTTCTTTGCAAAAGCTCCCTACGTTCTCTCTTTTTGGGCTACCTATCTTTCTTCCCCTCTACTCCCTATGCTCATATTGAATATTGTTCTGCAAGATGTCACTAGAAACCAGTGGAAAAGAGTGGTGAGGAGGTTTTCAGTGGAACAAGCAGGAGTGTTTCAGGAGGACAAAACTCTTAAAGCGCTACTGATCTTCTTATTAATAATAAGGGGGTCACTAACATCTGGTGAGTGTCACTCACAAAGGGTGAGGGAGAAGCACATGCACTTTGGGGTGAATTCAGAGCACAGCTGAGGATAAAAAGAGAATAGTAAGTACAGTCTTTTTTTGAAAAGCACTTTATTTATTTAGTATTTGCACAGTGGACGCTCTAATTGGTTATAGCACTGGCACTTTTTGTAAATTTGGAACTAGAAGGACTTGTTTTTTTTGGATTTTGGTTTTGATTTGCATAGTATTGTTTGCACACTATACTGATTGTATCATATGGTTTATAGGAAAAAACAAAAACACAGCAAGCGCTCAAGGATCCAATGGGAATCAGCTGTGAATGCACTAAAAGGAACCCCAAACCTTACACATAATACAAACAGAAAAACATTGCAGCGCTGAAAAGTGATGAAAACCTAAATTATCAATAAATTATAAAGATGAATTAAAATAAATCAGTATTTGTGATATATTCAATATAAATGAGTGATGCGCTATGGATGGCGCAGTGAAAGGAAAATTGTGTGACTAAAAGTCTTTAAACAAGGAGTGTTCATAGGATGGGGAAAGTGTGACATAGAAGGTGTTGAAAATGAGTCCTGTTATGCACGTGACATCAAAATACTTCAGGCGATGTCTCGTGTAGTTCTATCCATGCAGGAGGTAATAAAAATGCGCACTCACCAGATGCACATAATCAAAGCGCAGAGTGTGTTGAAAGGTATACTTCAACCATGAATCAGCAGGAAGCCCCCTTTAAGCAGGCCAGACAGCATGGGAAAAGGATCCCTCCTCTGGGAATGAGACTCCTCTGCAACTGCAAATTCTCTGGGGTACTGGGGATCATTAGCTCAGAAAAGAGCCAAACAGGAAGGTGCTCATAGTGTAGTAAATTCCAAATTTATTGGGTAAAAAAGTATCCAATCAGTGATCACATGAAGAGTAGTAGGCAAGATGTCACTTCTGACATCATTGCTTACTAAGTGTGAAATCTGTGAATGATCACAGAGGTCACATGGTACAAAGCTATTCACAACAGCCTTGTACCATGTGACAAGCTGTGAGCAATCACAGCTTACACAGTTTTTCTCAATGGCTGCAAGAATGCAGCCAGAGAGAAGGAGAAATGATTGCTTTTACAGCCTTTATGGGTGTAAAAGCAATCAGTGTAAAAAAAGAAAAACAAATCTTCATCACCCCTCCACAAGTAGTAATGTCACCATGGTGACACTGTACTGCTAGGGTGACAGTATGTAAAAAAAAAATAAAAAAAAATAATAATAATATAAAAAAAAATAATAAAAATGTAAAACAAAATGTAGAAAATTATAATTTTTGGTTATAAACTAATTTTGGTTATTTTTTTTTTACTAAAAAGATAACTGAATAAATTTTGGCCAATATTTATGAAGAAAGATTATTTATTTGCAACATTTTATAAGAAAAACACCTTTTTAAAAAATTTTTTGGACTTTTTAATTTATATAGCAAAAAAAATAAAAATCCCAGTGGTGAATAAATACCACCAAAATAAAGCTTTACCTGTCTCAAAAAATGCTAAAAAATTCATATGAGTACAGTGTTGCATGACCACGCAATTGTCATTCAAAGTGTGATAGCGCTGAAAGCTGAAATTTGGCCTGGGCAGGAAGGGGGTAAAAGTGTCCGGACTTGAAGTGGTTAAAGACTTTTAGTCGCACAACTTTCCTTTCACTGAGCCATCCATAGCGCATCACTCATTTATATTGAATATATCACAAATAATGATTTATTTTAAATAATCTTTATCATTTATGGATAATTTAAGTTTTTGTCACTTTTCAGTGCTACATTGTTTTTCTGTTTGTAATATGGTTTATAGCACTAGCACTTTATTGTTATAAAATCTTGGAGATTTAAAGTGGTCGTAAACTCTTACATATACACAGTGATGTAACTAGCCTCAGGTGATACACCGAGATAAAACAAATTCTTTTACATATATTGTACATTTTTATCTATAGTTGTCTTTCCCCTACATCGATTCAAAGTGCAGAATTTGCACAGAATCTCTTAGCTCTGAAAAGCAGGGGGCAAAGAGCTGAACTTACATCAGTGAGGAGAGCTCTGAGAGCTGATTGGAGGGATGGACACTACCTTCACACAGCACACAAGAACAGAGCTGAAACTGTCAATCACAGACTGTGCCCTCCCCTGTTACCATTTTTCTCTTGGTGTCAGGAAAATGTTTAAGTGACTCCTGCTTATAGCAGAGGAACAAGGCAGCAGACAGAAATTACACTTAGTACTCTAGATTGAGACAAGCACACACTATGGGGTTATGCTTTGTTCATATTTCATGTTTGAGGTTTACAACCACTTTATGTTAGAATGCATGTATTTTGACATAGTGTTGCACCAAATTGATGTGTAATTGGTGACACTATTTCTCAGAAGAAATCTTTCTCTGCATTTTGCTGTTGGTGACATAGGTGCTACCTAAGTATATTCAATAGTTTGACAATGGTTAACAGAACTGAGTAATAATACATTCAGCTAATCTAACATGAATATTGTGGCTGATGTTTTCAGAGACAATGCTTCTTTACTAGTGCATGTTTAACATCACAAATTCTTGACTTCTCTGAGTCCTGCCCATAGCACCCAGTCTTAAACTTAATGTGCAACATGATCTCTTGGCTTCCTGCTACTTTGACCATCTGTGCGCATGGCATCATGCCCATGTTGTTTAGATCATTTTACTGTGGCACACATTTGAAACAAGAATGTGTTGGAATTGGTGTTATTTGGATCCATACGATATGCTGTCACTCAGTATCTTAAAGTGCTATGGTTACCTTTATATTAAACATTAACCATGCATTTACCTTAATACAAAAAGCCTGAGCATCTATATAGAGGCATCTGTGACTTATGAAGGGAAACAATAGTTAAAAAGACAAGGAACATAGAAAACATGTTTAACCTAATCATATTATGATTCTAAGTGGAATCTCTGTTGGGTGCTGTAGACATTAAACCCACAAAAGCACCTGTACACAATAAACCATAATCACTGAAGAATTCATAGTCATATGGGGATTTCTTTATGCCATTTGGCATTAAGGTACTTTTTGTTTATAGGCCCCACTCAGCTAATTCATATATAAAAGCTTGAGCATTTCCAATATAAGCGAATTAGATAACATTATCTAGGCACCCACCGGGGCTAGATCAATACGCCAAATGCAGACAAATTCTCATCATGCTTAGTTTGTGCCTGAAAGCTACAAGAAAATACCAAAATAAATTATTAAAGAAAACTGTCCCACCAGTGATTCTTGATTAAAAATCTTTATATAGCTAGAATTAGTGCCCAATTGTTTTTCAGTACAAGAGATTGCTCTGGAAATAATGATTGCGTTGGAGAATGTGAAGAAATTGAAGGATTGTTAGAGATGTCTTTTATTTTAAACAGTGGAGCAATTTATATTTCTGAGTTTGTTATAAAGTTATGTGGGATACAAGACGTGCAGTTTCTAGGATAAGAAAAACTTGAATAAAAATGACAGTTTTTATCTTTGTCAAGAGCTTGCCTAATGTGGAGACTGCATCAGATACAAGATGTCTGGCATGTTCACACACTTATTGGTTGTATAATGTTTATGTTTGCTGATAAAGCTAACCATAAACACTATGGGTGGTCGGACATGCAGGCACAATCTAACTGCCCTTAGGCATCTGGGTCTGCAGCTGTTTAGCCTGATACAAGGAAATGTGGTAGGTTTGCTTCACACACCTATGGTGACATTTTATTAGGGAAAAACAAGAGTGATTGGATAATTTTTACCTATGGTGGCATTTTATTAGGGAAAAACAAGAGTGATTGGATAATTTTTACCTATGGTGGCATTTTATTAGGGAAAACAAGAGTGATTGGATAATGTTTATAGCTTGTCCAATCATTTTCCCTCCAGTGCCTATGGGTAATTCAGGGACATTTAATTGTTATCCGATCTTGCTAAACACAGGGAAATTGTCATCTAATGACTATGGGAACCTTTAATGACATATGTTTGATACTGTATATGTTTCAAGTGCAAAACCAAAATAAATATGAATCCATTCATTAATATTATGTGACTATTTTGAAAAGAAATAATTGTAGTAATGATTAAGGGGTTAATCAAATCAAATCTGGACAGTAGGTAGAATTTGGTTTATTTTCTATTGTTCTTTTTCAATGTTCCTGCAAGACTTATAAAATGAACAATATCTGTGCTGACTGGTGATACAAAGTAGCTGACACAAATAGATAGTATAAAAACCTATATAATAACTGAAAATGTGAAGTGCAGTGCTAAAACATATAATAAAATGATTAGAACATATAAAAAAAAATATAGTACAAAATATAAAAAAAATGGCAGTGAGAACGAATGGTGCAAACCAAAATAAATTAAATTAAAAATGTGTTGAAATAATGTCCATCCACCACCATAAAAGTGCTCTTGCTTGTAGTAAAACAACTCCAATCTACATATGCCGTTACTGTCTCCCAGTGAATTGAAAACTCACCAGAAATGATGGCTACCACTACAACAGCATAAACACCCATATATATAAGCAGGAACACATATGTCTTGAAGTGAAACTCTGTGAATGCGTGTTATTCTGTCTGGCAAGGCTCTGGTGAAATAAAGCCAGGAGCAAAATATACTTCCAATAGTGTAGTATTTATTAGATAACAAGTGAATATAAATGCATGAAACCGAAGAGCATATAACAAAAACTGTCAGCTTATATGAACAGCCGCTGCCGACCCAGGATCGCGCAGCGGCGTGACGTCAGCACTGAGAACTCCTCCCCAATGCGTTTCGCTCAATCGAACCTTTTCGAGGGGTAATGCAGTGTTGACGTCTAACATATTTATATAGTATTGCGTATCTGCCCTCTTACCATCAATCAAACAGGGACCGGAACTGGAAGTACAAAACGTCCATATTGGAAAAACCGGAAGTGATGATACCACAATCTTTAAAAGGGTCAATACTGAATATCTAACCGGAACTGGATGTAAGTAGCCTACATCTTAAAAAAGGGCAACATTAGTGGTGTTGTCATCTTACAAATGGACAGTGGATCTGTTATCCACATAAATGGAAGCTAAAAATGGGGTAGCTAAAAAAGGACAAAACCCACTGACAAAGGCTCTCTGTCCAAAAATATAAATGACAAAAATGATTAATACAATAAAAACGAATGAAAATTTATAAAAAAGTATAACTGGTACAGTTGCAAGAAAAAGTATGTGAACCCCTTGGGATTATGTGGAGTTTTGCATGAACTGGGCATAAAATGTGCTCTGAACGTCATCTAAGTCACAACAATAGAAGAACACAGTCTGCTGAACATAATACTACACAAACATTAGATGTTGCCATGGTTTCATTGCACATAACATGTAAACATTCACAGTGCAGGGAGGAAAAAGTATATGAACCTTTGGACTTAATAACTGGTTGACCCTCCTTTGGCAGCAATAACCTCAACCAAACGTTTCCTGTAGTTGCAGATCAGGCCTGCACAACGATCTGGAGTAATTTTGGACCACTCCTCTTCATAAAACTGTTTCAGTGTAGCAATATTCTTGGGATGTCTGGTGTGAATCACTCTCTTAAGGTCATGCCACAGCATTTCAATCGGGTTGAGGTCAGGACTCTGACTGGGCCACTCCAGAAGGCGTATTCTGTGCTGTTGCAGCCATTGTTTTGTTGAATTACTTGTATGCTTTGGGTCATTGTCCTGTTGCATCACCCATCCTCTTTGGAGCTTCAGTTGGAGGACAGATGGTCGTACGTTTTCCTGCAAAATGTCTTGATAAACTCTGGAATTCATTTTCCCATCAATGACAACAATCCGTCCAGGCCCTGAGGCAGCAAAGCAGCTCCAAACCATGATGCTCCCTCCACCATGTTTTACAGTGGGGATGAGGTTTTGATGTTGGTGTGCTGTGCCTTTTTTTCTCCACACATAGTGTTGTGTGTTCTTCCCAAACAACTCAATCTTGGTTTCATCTGTCCACAGTATATTTTGCCAGTAGTGCTGTGGAACATCCAGGTGCTCTTTTGCAAACTTCAAATGTGCTGCAACATTCTTTTTGGACAGCAATGGCTTTCTCCGTGGTGTCCTCCCATGTACTCCATTCTTGTTTAATGTATTCCTTATTGTAGATGTGTCAACAAAAATGTTAGCATGTGCCAGAGATTTCTGTAGGTCTTTAGCTGACACTCTGGGATTCTTCTTTACCTCATGCAGCATTCTGCGCTGTGCTCTTGCAGTCATTTTTACAGGACGACCGTGCCTAGGGAGAGTAGCAACAGTGCTAAACTTTCTCCATTTGTAGACAGTCTGTCTTACCGTGGACACATGAACATCAAGGCTTTTGAAGATACTTTTGTAACCCTTTCCAGCTTCATGCAAGTCAACAATTCTTGATCGTAGGTCTTCTGAGAGCTCTTTTCTGCGAGGCATGGTTCACATCAGACAGTGCTTCTTGAAACCAGTAAGCCCAAAACAGGTGTGTGTTTTTTAAGGGCAGGACAGCTGTCAGCAACACATCCAATATCATCACACTGATTGGAGTCAGGGTTGGCTCACTCCTGGCTCCAATTAGCTCTGGGAGAAGTCATTAAGCTAGGGCCTCACATACTTTTTCCTCCTTGCACTGTGAATGTTTACATGTTATGTGCAATTAAACCATGGCAACATCTATTGTTTGTGTAGTATTATGTTCAGCAGACTGTGTTCTTCTATTGTTGTGACCTAGATGACGTTCAGAGCACATTTTATGCCCAATTCATGCAAAACTCCACGTAATCCCAAGGGGCTCACATACTTTTTCTTGCAACTGTATATCAGTAATAACGGGACTATCAATGTCCCAAAAAGATGTCAAAAACAAAAAAAAATAAGAGAATGGGAACGCTCCACTAAAAAGACATGACATTCCAAAATAAATTGTACAACATTATAAAGAAGGCCTCTAGTGCAAAAAAAAAAATCAGCAAGTATCACAAAATATTCATAAGACTTATACTCACCTGTCCCTGATACAACAAATTATCATCCATGAGGGGACCAAGCTTTTTTTCCAATCCCCCTGACACCAGTGATGATAATTATTTTATCTCACTGACAGCAATAAAAAGAGCCTTGTTTTATCCCTCCAAGATTGATTATGAGGCTTTATTTGCTACCACTCACACCGACAATGGGACTTAATTATCCACAGTTTCTCTTCCATGTACCCAAGACCCTATTTTGTTTAAGACATTATCTGCCTCTTAGCAGCACAGTGGCAACACATTGCACAATTATATTACATAAGACTTATACATATATATAGTACACATTTGGAAATTAATCACATCAAACCTGTCTGTCTGCATGGTGAAAATCTAACTTTGTATAGAGATTTTTTTTGTATAGGGATTGTCAAGGCTCCCGGGTATGACCAGAGGTGTGTGACTGACGCAGGGAAACGCAGACTTCAGATATATTATAAACAATGTAATTTATTAACACTAACAATACAAACATAAACGCAGTGCAATACTAAAACATAACACAGTGCAAACAAACCAACCAACCACCCACAGATAACAGTACATACAATGCAAGCGTCGTCAGGCAGGCTGGGTCAATATCAATTGGGCAGGTAGGTACAGGGGGAGCAAGCGGAGAATGGTCGGGGTCACAGGCCAGGTTCAGCAGGTAGCGGGCAGCGTGGTACAGAGGGTCAGGCAGAGGAGAATGGTCAGACAAGCCAGGGATCAGAGCAGGGTCAACAGAGAATCAGACAGGAACAGGGAACAGGGAGCAGGAACAGGATACAGGGCCCAGGAGAAACACAACACCAAGGCAGAGTCTGCAGGTCTGAATGTCCCTTAAATACACCAGTATAATTAGTTCCAGGTGTTTGACTGGCTGCAAGGTTGAGTCTCTGATTGCTGGGAGCACCCGCTGGCCAGCCCTGGTACTGCAGCTCACAAGGCAGGTGAGTCCCACTATTGCTGGCCAGTCCATTCCTGACAGGGATTTTGGTGGAGGTTGGAGCTTTTATCCTGTGAAAAAAATTATTTTCAAGCCTTGTACTTTAATAAATGTTAGTTATTACAAGACATGTCTGCATGGGGAAACTTTGTATGGAGTCTGGACCAGTTATATTGTAGAGACCCTGCCATAGTCATCAGTGTACTTAGCTTATATTAAAGTTGTACCTAGGCTATAGTCAACCTGAGCTTGGTTTGTTATAGCTATGCTTTTGATGGGTTTCCCTAAACTGGGTTACTGTTTGTTCTGCCTGTTTTAGAGAACTGATACAACTATTCTGAGTTATTATTATTATACAGGATTTATATTGCACCAACAGTTTGCTTATCACTTTATGAATATTGATATCTCATGATGGGAAGGAAAAAAATATTTGGGATGATCTTCTGTAAAGGTTTTTGCTCTTCAATGTTTGCCTAGGGAGGAGCTTGTGCCAGTGGGTTTATCCATCCTAGGTTTGCTTACCCCTCTGGTGGGCCTTTACTAGAGAGCCTTTGTCTGAGGCCTGAAGGACTTACAATGTCTTGCTGGAGGGTACATCTAAGAGGACTTAAAAAGGAGCCTTGTTGGAGCTTTAGGGGAAAGAGGTTTGCTGCTGAAGAGTGTGCTGGAGATTTGAGTATAAGCTTCTGCCAGTGGACATTGCATGAGGTCTGATGGCTAAACTGTAAAGATATTTTTTTGCTTGAAGCTGCTTAACAGTCTAAAGAGTTAAGGATGCCTGTCTCAACTTAAAGGTTTTTATTTTTGTATTGACTGTTGCTAGTGGAAATGCCTGGAGTAGTTTTGGTCATTTTTTGGGGTATCCTGTGCCCCAACCCTCGCTCTTTGAATGTATTGTCCTATGATAAAGTCTTTAAATGTGCTAAAGTGACTGGCACCCAATTTCTTCTGCCTTACAAAGAATTCTGCACTGACGTTTGAGATGTTAGCCTGCATAGCTATCTGGAGGTCCTTACTTGCCTCTCAAGGGTAAAGGGGGTGCTACACCATGGTGAATTTATTTTTTTGAAAAGCCATGCCCCTTTTCAAGCTAGCCACACTTTGTAAACTACCCATGCCTTGATTTTGCCCCCAGGTCTACATCTCTGAAGCTGCTTTTTCAATTCAACTGATAATTATCTGTAAAGTGATGTTAAGCCCTCAGTTTTTTAAACCAATTTCAACAGCTGAGTTAATCACTTACTATGTGACATCTTCTGCTTTTAATACTTGCCTATGTTCCTGTTTATGCTTGTATCAGACCTGGTGCCCCAGGTTTCCTGTGGGGGTGACTTCTTTTTCTTGCAGCATCCTATGGAGCCACCCTTCCATGCAGAGACTAGTGTTGTGTCTCCCTACATGGCATGCATCAATAGAAACACCACAACCCGTAGCCTAGGATGGCAAGGTACCACCTGCTCTTCTTTCCTTCTCAACCTCCCTTGCCCAATTTAAAAGACTGGCTCAAGACTTCACTGTTCATTATTAACTCTGTCCTGTAAAGACCAGAAGTTCAGGAAAGCAACACCGAGAGAGTGAAATTGAAAGTTGTAAGCTGCAAGTGCTGGGGTAAGAATTTTAAAACATAGTTTACTGGAGAATGTTTATTTTACTGTGCTTAATGTGTTAAAATAAAAATTCTGATGGTTTAATACCTATTTAAACTTATATAACTTCTATTAAAGCTTACTGGTTACTGTGATCTCTATAGGGTAAAAAGAGTTTGAATGTTTGATGCAGGACACCCAGTAGCTGGCTAGTTACCAGTGTTGAGTAAGCAGGAAGTACCAACCTAAACTCTCTGGAGTCAATTTACTAAAACTGGGGAGTGGAAAGTTGGGTGCAGCTGTGCATGGTAGCCAATCAGCGCCTAACTTCAGCTTGCTCATTTAAGCTTTGACAGAAAAAAAAAGAAAATTGACTGGTTTATATGCAGAGCTGCACCATGTTTTGCACTCTCCAGTTTTAGTAAATCAGCCTCTCTGTCCTTTTGAAGCTCTCTTTTAGTCACAATTCTTGTCACAATGTCAATCCCCATTCTTCATATATGATGTCAGCAAGCACTCTGGTTGTTTTTTTTTCTATCAACCAGGGTCATTCCCAATGAAGTCTTGGTCAGAAAGGATCTTAGTAAGACATATGCTTTGTGGGACATTATTTTTTTTGACATGGTGGGATATTTTTTTATCTTTCAAATAAATATAAATAAATATTTTTTTATCTTTCAAATAAAGGGCTTTATTTTTGTGAATATGTAACTAGGGGTACCAAAGCACAACAACTTGCACATGATGATCCTGTTCCTGCTGGACCCTTCAACTGACAGCTCGCTAGTAAGTTGCTGAATGAAATCAAGCCAGCCAGTGATGCTGTCTAACATAATTGAATAAACATCACCTGGGATACCCACTGGTTTATATGCTATGTGAAACAAGCCACCAGACAGCCAGACAGAAATTCCTTTAGTGGCACTAGTAGTGACTAAATGAATGATTTTTGGCTACAGCAGCAGCAAGAGGTTTGGCACAAATGTGGCCATCTAGTTGGTCTGTTTAGCAAACCTCAAACAGCTAGAGTTTAGGTCAAACCATCTGTTGATCTGATCCTTATACTCATCAATATTGGCAACCAAGATTTACTGCTTAACTCTGGAAAGTGAGGCAATTGACCTGGATATGCTGTGTGTTAAGCATGCCTGGATCAAAAGAATGGCTAAGCAGATTTACAAATCTTTTGACAGGTGAGACAGTTCAAGTACATATATTTTTAGCTGTGCTGTGACTAACTGTAACATAATATTAGCAAATATTTTATTTATTTTAATTTAATCTTTATTTCAAAACTTTAAAAATTAAGACATACTGTACCTGGGGAAGAGACAGAACAATCACAATAAATAACATACAGTCTAATGACAAAATTGCCTTTGAAGGATTTCAGACATTCTCTGGTGTGTGGCCTGTCCTATGGAAGCTTTTTATTTTTTAAATATGATAAAGGTATATTTCAAACTCATTACATGTTTTACCTGCTCTTACTTGAAGACTCAATAATCACTGTAATTAAGCAGGCTTGAACATATGATGAATTTCCCATTTTGGTTACATGATAATGGAAGGAGCTTTTCTGCTAGCTTCCCACAACATATTTTCAAATGTTTTAAATCTTTGAATGTCTGCTTTAAAGTACAAAATGTATAAGTAAGAATTAGGCTTCCTTGAGTATGTCCAATATCTATTTGCTTTGAGTTGTTTATTACTGGTATAGCTACAGATTCATAGATGAGCAATGTAGTCTATGCATCATACAAAGTGAATGGGATAGAAGATATAACAATTTTGTAATTCACATACCCTACTACAACTGTGAAGGAACATTCTGGAAAAGAGTTCTTGTAAAAGAATAAAGCATTAACAAAATGGACATCAGAGAAGGCAAGTGAAGGATTTTAACTATGTTTATGGGTTTAAATTAGGCTGGGCTGTAGAAAGCCCATGCAGAAACTGGCTATAAGGGTATGACCTATTGTGATTGTTCAGCACAAGCCAAGCCTGCTCTATATTTTCTAGTTATAAATGAGCAAACTTTTAAAAAATCACCACATTCATGCTTTAATCCATGTCAAATCTCAGTCCTTCTGCTTATCTACACTGCTTTGTGAGTCCTTTATTATATTCAATATTGTCCAAAGATACATATACATTTTGGAACCGGAAGGCCAGAGCCTTGTTACACAGCACCACCTGCTGTATCGACTGTTCCACAGGCAATTCCATCTAGCCTGAGGGATGAGTGAGCTATATTCCATGAGAAGCCTATGGCCATTTCCCCCAGTGTTTGTGTTTACATTAGCCCTTTAGTATCAAGTCCAATCCTTGGATGTGAAGCCATATGCTGATTGTGCCCTAACCATCAACTACAAGGGAGGGGATTGTACACTTCAGTGTGACACACCTGCATATGTACTGCTGTATGACTCTTTGCTACTATTTATAATTCTCATCCACATTCACGTTATAGGCAATTTACCCACTATTGAATTGTGCTGTACACCATGGACTTTAGTTTACATCATAGTGGCTGTTAATATAACATTTAATTTTTCTGTTCACTGAAAGTACTGTAAGCTTGCGCTGTGATTTAGCACCATAGCAAGGCATACTGGTCGTGATTGCTTAGGTGGGACGTTAGTTATATAGGCAGGATGGCCATCTACGTGGCTGGTGTATGGCTACATTCTCACATGAGAATACATTGTCCCATGGCTAGTTCACTCTAATGTAAACTCAGGTCACAATTTATGCCATAGGTGTGCTTGGTGTGTGGTGCATGCAGCTGCTGTTGTTGTTTTGACAGTGTTGCCATTTTAATTTTTTTTTGGTGGAGGTGTGTCTGCTTTTTTTTTTGCGCCATTTTGTATTTTGTAATTTTATATTTTATCAATAAAGCCTGCTCATTAATACTGCTTGGTCCTTTATGTAACATTCCTTCTGTGTCTTTTTTCCCAAGTTTTTACATTCATTGGTTAAGTTACTAGGATCACACAGATCATTTATGGAGAATCAGTGAAAGTGGGCTTTTGGTAAGTTTGTTTGCATACACTTCCTACCCTGTTATTTGATCATTCCTGAGAGGCCCCTTACTGTTTTTATTCTTTTTGTCTTTAGATGCTAATGTAAACCTAGTGTTGATAATTTTGGAATTAGTCAGTACCTCAGTACTGTCATTAACAAAGAGAGCCAATCAGGAGGGTATGAACCATGTCATTAATACTGTACGAGTCTGAAGCTCACACAAGTGCAATGCAGAGAAAAACAAAGGCAATTCAACTTAACTTTGGGAAGGAATCAGTGTACCTTGTAAAACATGGAAGTTTTTTTTTTTTCAGCTCACATATACACTATATTCCCTAAAGTATTGGGACATCTGCCTTTACACGCACATGAACTTTAATGGCAACCCAGTCTTAGTCCGTAGGGTTCAATATTGAGTTGGCCCACCCTTTGCAGCTATAACAGCTTCAACTCTTCTGGGAAGGCTGCCCACAAGGTTTAGGAGTGTGTCTTTGGGAATGTTTGTCCATTCTTCCAGAAGCACTTTTGTGAGATCAGTCACTGATGTCGGACGAGAAGGCCTGGCTCACAGTCTCCTCTCTAATTCATCCCAAAGGTGTTCTATTGGGTTGAGGTCAGGGCTCTGTGCAGGCCAGTCAAGTTCCTCCACCTCAAACTCACTCATCCATGTCTTTATGGATGGTGCACAGTCATGTTGGAACAGGAAAGGGCAATCCCCAAACTGTTCCCAAAAAGTTGGGAGCGTGAAATTATCCAAAATGTCTTGGTATGCTGACACCTTAAGAGTTCCTTTCACCTGAACTAAGGGGTCAAGCCCATCCCCTGAAAAACAACCCCACACAATAATCCCCCCTCCACCAAACTTTACACTTGGCATAATGCATTCAGGCAAGTATCGTTCTCCTGGTAACCATCAAACACAGACATGTCCATCGGATTGCCAGACAGAGAAGTGTGATTCATCACTCCAGAGAACACGTCTCCATTACTCTAGAGTCCAGTAGTGGCGTGCTTTACACTACTGCATCCAACGCTTTGCATTGCACGTGGTGATGTAAGGCTTGGATGCAGCTGCTCAGTTATGGAAACCCATTCCATAAAGCTCTCTATGCACAGTTGTTGTGCTAATCTGAAGGCCACATGAACTTTGGAGGTCTTGAGCTATTGACTCTGCAGACAGTCAGCAACGTCTGAGCACTGTGCGCTTCAGCATTTGCTGACCCTGCTCTGTCATTTTACATGGCCTACCACTTGGTGGCTGAGTTGCTGTTGTTCCCAGATGCTTCCACATTGTTAAAATACCAATAACAGTTGACCATGGAATATTTAGTAGTAAGGAAATTTCATGGATGGACTTATTGCACAGGTGGCAACTTATCACGGTACCACGCTTGAATTCACTGAGCTCCTGAGAGCAACCAATTCTTTCATAAATGTTTGTAGAAGCAGTCTTCATGCCTAGGTGCTTGATTTTATACACCTGTGGACATGGAGGTGATTGGAACACCGGAATCCAATGATTTGGAGGGGTGTCCGAATACTTTTGGCAATCTAGTGTATATATACATGTTGTAAGACTAACTTATAGCTACACTGTAGTTGACAGAAGAATGCACAAGCGCTGTATGTTTATCTGCTACAACTCTAAAGTCTGGAAAGACTGAAATACACAGTATACACTTTTGGATCCAATACTTTGTAATACCAGTTAATGTTCAAAAATAGTAATTTTACAATAAAACACATTATTTGGTATTCTGGATTTGATGCAGACACACTGGAGATCTTCAGCTGCCTTGGCCAAATCTGACCTTCTGGTGTATTTTTGTACCTAAGGATGAGGGGGGAAATATCCAGGAAAACGTACCCTCAGTTTATTGCTATATACAGGTGAAACTCAAAAAATTGGAATATCGTGCAAAAGTTCATTTATTTCAGTAATGAAACTTAAAAGGTGAAACTAATATTTGAGATAGACTCATTACATGCAAAGCAAGATAGTTCAGGCCTTGATTTGTCATAATTGTGATGATTATGGCTTACAGCTCATAAAAACCCCAAATCCACAATCTCAGAAAATTAGAATATTGTGAAAAGGTGCAATAATCCAGGCTCAAAGTGTCCCACTCTAATCAGATAATTAAGCCATAACACTTACAAAGGGTTCCTGAGCCTTTAAATGGTCTCTCAGTCTGGTTCAGTAGGAATCCCAATCATGGGAAAGACTGCTGACCTGACAGTTGTGCAGAAAACCATCATTGACACCCTCCATAAGGAGGGAAAACCTCAAAAGGTAACTGCAAACGAAGTTGGATGTTCCCAAAGGACTGAGGCTGGAGTCAGTGCATCAAGAGCCACCACACACAGACGAATCCTGGACATGGGCTTCAAATGTCATATTCCTCTTGTCAAGCCACTCCTGAACAACAAACAATGTCAGAAGCGTCTTACCTGGGCTAAAGAAAAACAGACCTGGTCTGTTGCTCAGTGGTTCAAAGTCCTCTTTTCTGGTGAGAGCAACTTTTGCATCTCATTTGGAAACCAAGGACCCAGAGTATGGAGGAAGAATGGAGAGGCACAAACTGGAAGATGCTTGAAATCCAGTGTGAAGTTTCCACAGTCTGTGTTGATTTGGGGAGCCATGTCATCTGCTGGTATTGGTCCACTGTGCTTCATTAAGTCCAGGGTCAACGCAGCAGCTCATCAGAAGATTTTGGAGCACTTCATGCTTCCTTCTGCAGATGAGCTTTATGGGGATGCTGACTTAATTTTCCAGCAGGACTTGGCACCTGCCCACACTGCCAAAAGCATCAAAACCTGGTTCAATAACCATGGGATTACTGTGCGTGATTGGCCAGCAAACTCACCTGACCTGAAACCCATAGGGAATTGATGGGGCATTGCCAAGAGAAAGATGAGAGACATGAGACCAAACAATGCAGAAGAGCTGAAGGCCGCTATTGAAGCATCCTGGTCTTCCATAACACCTCAACAGTGCCACAAGCTGCTAGCTTCCATGCAATTGAGGCAGTAATTGCTGCAAAAGGGGCCCAAACCAAATACTGAGTACATATGCATGCTTATACTTTTCAGAGGTCCGAAATTGTTCTATGTGCAATTCTTGTTTTATTGATTGCATGTAATATTCTAATTTTCTGAGATTGTGGATTTGGGGTTTTCATGAGCTGTAAGCCATAATCATCACAATTCTGACAAATCATAGCTTGAACTATCTTGCTTTGCATGTAATGAGTCTATCTCATATGTTAGTTTCACCTTTTAAGCTGCATTACTGAAATAAATGAACTTTTGCACGGTATTCTAATTTTTTGAGTTTCACCTGTATACTGTACATCTCAGGTTGGGAGCTCAGATAGTTTAGAACTAGGAACCCCACTTTGGTGCCTTGATGAAGCAGTGCAGCTTCACAAGTATTTGGAAATATACACAACAAAATCCTTTGTATTAAACTTAAACTCTACTGACTAGCTAGGCTGAATGCTGGAAAATATTTATGCATCATTCAATATATTGACCTATCCATGTGCACCTCCTTTTTACCAGTCATTAAGTGATCTGAGCACCTGCTTTTCTTTAGTTTTTTTTGAAAATGAGAAATATTTCACTGTGTGTATGATAGTAAACCAGAGTGGATTACTATGTTCCAGAACTAAAGATTCTAAATCCTGAAGACTCTGTACTAGGGTAATCAAGTGCTACATTTCCATAAAAACTAGGTAAAATAAAGTCCTTTTTTGTCACAGAAAGTTGTTGCTTGGATGTAATATATTCAGTTCATTAACTTAGACCAAAATATAAAGAAAAATAATTATGGGAAATCTGGGGACCAAAGTCAAAACGGCAGGCAGCTGGCTAATGATGGGCACGTGGGTATGTCAGTAACAAATCCAACTATACAGTTCACTTAACAGTTTAATTGATTTCATTCACATCACATCAATTGGTTATGTTTGAGATGCTACTGCTTAATCACTGTTGGGAAACAAAATTAAAGGAGCGCAACCTGAAAAGAAATAGAATAGGAGGAGGAAGTGCTTGTGGTTATCTGTGCATTTCAAGACTAAAGTAGGAGCTGTGATGTCAAGAATTTTTAATATAAAATGATAGGGCACCTGTGGAGAAAATGCAGTGTGCTATAAAACATAAAGCACATGCTCCTAATGCCTGCTTGGCGCAATTGCAGTCCTACAGGATCTGACAGCTGCTAGTGACAATTAATAATTCAGTAACATTGATTATTTAAGAATAGGTATTCTATAAATGGGTGGAAGGGGTTACATAAAAAGTGTAGGCAAAATAGAACTGTGAAATATTGTTGTTTTGCATCAGTTTCCTGTTTCCTCCTATTTCTAAATTGAAAGTACCTTCTCCGGTAAATTTGGTGAAGTCTTTATCCATGTCTCTGTTTGGTCTATGGTGGGGGCTATAGAAAAAACATTAAAAGGCATAATGAGGGAAAATCTCACATTCCTTTAGAAACATTTTCTTAATTGATGTAAACACTATATAAAGAAAAAAGTGTTGAGCTAATGGATAAAATTCGTACATAATAAATATGTAAATGTAAAGTCCACATGTGAAAAGAGTCCACATTAATGGTGCAAATAAATAAATAAATAAATAAATGTCCCAAAAATAAGACTGGTGAATACAAACCAATACTTGAAGGAGAATCTCCACCACCAAAGATCATAAATGCAGGTTTACCAGAATGCCATGACTCCCTTACTACAGAAAAGTCACAGACAGCATATGGTATCCATGGTCATATACAGTAACAGCTGAGTCTTCTAGAAACTTCTACACACCAAGATATGATGACTGGCGTAAGATGTTAGTATCACCAAAACCCCTCTGTCAGTATCCACATGTTTCAACACATTCAAGGGAAAATGGGAAACAGAACACTCCATATAGTGTAAAATTGCATATGAAAGGTTTATTAACATGTAAAATTCATTTACATATAGCGAGCATAACAATGCTCATCAATAGAAATCTCAGCCGGTTCCAGGTCACGTCCGGTAGCATGTTGACGTCAGCATGAGGCTCCGCCATACACGTGTCATGAAAGGTTATGTCTTCTGGGGCATCTTGGTCACCAGTCGGATTTTTGGGACAGGATTTTTATGTATTTATTTAATTAATTTTCACAATTAACCACTTGAGCTCTGGAAGGTTTTACCCCCTACATGACCAGGGCATTTTTTGCTATTCAGCACTCTGCTGTTTAAACTGGTAGTTGTGTGGTTATGCAACTCTGTACCCAAATGAAATGTATGTCCTTTTTTTCACACAAATAGAACTTTCCTTTGGTGGGTGGTAGTTGATCACCACTGGGTTTTTGGTTTGTATTTTTTGTGATATAAACAAAAAAAAAGACCAAAAATGTGAAACCCCCCCGATATTTTCGACTTTCTGTTATAAAAAATATCCAATAAATTCAAATGTAGTCAGAAATTTAGCCCAAAATATATTCGGCTACCATGACTTTGGTAAAAAGAAATTCCCAATACATGTATATAAATTGGTTTGTGTGAAAGTTCTAACATTATAGCATCTACAAACTATTGTGTATATATACTGTATATATATATATATATATATATATATAAAATTGGAATTTACGCAGCTTTCACTTTCTGACTGCCTATCACTTTTCTTGAGGTGCTAAAATGCCACGGTAGTATAGAAAAATCCAAAATGACCCCTTTTTGGAAAGTAGACACCCCAAGGAATTTCCAGTAGGCAAAGTGGCCTGCACTGGGACACGGGGTAACACCCACGTAGGCCTCTGACCCTGGCCGGACCTTTCCATCCTGCGTTCCCGCAACCGTCGGTCACTCTGGATGGCCAGAGTGATGAGGTCTTCTAGCGTGGCTGGTATGCCCAGCCTGGCTAATTCGTCCTTTAATGGCTCAGACAAACCTATGCGGAACTGGTGGCGCAGGGCCGCATCGTTCCACTGCGTATCCCCCATCCAACGCCTGAATTCTGCTGCATACTCCTCGGCCGCCCTATGACCCTGTCGGAGTGTTTGTAGGGCCGATTTGGCCGAAGCTGTTCGTTGTGGGTCATCATAAAGAAGTGCCATCGCTTCAAAGAAGGTTAAAACCGACTCCAGCTGTGGTTGACGGGTCTCCAATTAAACGTTGGCCCAGGCCTGGGGTTCGTCCTGCAACAGCGAAATTACAAATCTCACCTTCACGGATTCCGTGGAAAATGTCCGTGGCTGCAGACTGAAGTAGAGCTGGCAGGCATTGCAGAAGGCCCTGAACTTAGTATGGTCCCCACTGAACCACTCCGGTGTAGACACACGAGGTTCTGGTACAGGCATAGAGGTCGCGGCTCCGACAGGCGTTTCCGGGAGGCTTCCGGCCGACGATGAGGGACCCGAGTCTTGGGATGCAGGATGGTCAGGCAAGCCAGGGGTTAAACAGGAGACGGTCAGCAGGGTCAGGAACAATGCAGAGGTCGGCAACAGAAGATTCACAGGATCAGATATCAGGAACAGAGCAGATAAGACCAAACAGCAATTTGACATACCTCCTGTCCTGTTTAAATAGCCCGTCCTGCGCTGTCATTGGTGCCAGGTGCGTGTCCACGATCGCGAGTGTGCATGCGTGGCCGTTGCGATCACCCAGGTCCCGCTGCTCGCTGGCTAGGGTGCATCGGTGTTCTGCACATGCGCCGCCCCACGCATCGCGGCAGAACCACCGATCCCTGACAAGCCCTTTTTGGAAAGTAGACACCTCAAGGAATTTGATAAGAGGCATGGTGAGTATTTTGCAGATATCATTTTATTTGTCACATTTTATTTGAAAAAGAAAAAAAGAAAAATACATTTTCGTTTTCTTTCTTCAAAAAATGTATGGCAACAAATGAGATCTGCAAAATACTCACCATGCCCCTTAGCAAATACCTTGGAGTGTCTACTTTCCAAAAAGGTGTCATTTGAGATGGGGTGATTTAAAAAATTATTTAATTTGATTATTTTTATTTTTACACTGTCCCTTTCACTTTTTTAAAAATCATTTTTATTGTTATCACAGGGAATGTAAATATCCCCTGTGATAGTAATAGGCAGTGGCAGATACTCTTTTCTGAGAAATCTGGGGTCTGTTAGACTCCAGATCTCTCCTCTCCCCTTAAAGCATTTGATTACACCAAGATCAGTGTGATCAGATGCTTTCACAATTTAAAAATGGCGCTGTTTATATCCAGCAAAATGGAAATTATGAAATGCTCGTAGCTTCTGGTTTCTTAGACCATAGAGATGATTGGAACAATTCTAGTCTCCAATCAGCTCTATGGTTAGCCGCTGGAACCACCAGCTGCATTCTCCGGTTCCCTGGTGGGACAGGAGAGCTCGAGAAAGCCTTAGAAGGAGGCGGGAGGGGGGGATGTCCCTTCCCGCTGCTTGTAAAAGTGATCCAAACAGATGTAAAAAATGATACAAAGATTATGCCTGTAGCTGCAGGCATCATCATTGTATAACAACTTAAAATCCAGCAACGTACCAGTACGTTGCTGTCTTTGTTTGTCCATATACTGTATGTAATGTTCTCTTTTTTTCATGAGAGTGTGGTAACTGAAATACATGAAGCTCATTATCGTCTCACATCTATGCCTGCCCATGGCAGCTGAGAACATGGGCATATGATGAATCAAGTCTGTGGACCAATGTGACCGCAATTCACTCTTTTTTGTAATGCCCATGTTGAGGGTTAGGCCCAACAAAGATTTAAATTTAGAAACTGTGATAGGTTTCCATGCAAATTGTTTGGCAAGAGCTGAATTTGGGTGGGCCGCAATATATTGTTGTGCGTATAATTTGCTTTGGCCCACAATCAATTGATACAAATCTTTCATGATAAACAGCAGAGGAAGTGGGTGTGACCAGAAGTTGACCTACATGAACGCTTAGAGGAGAAACTCTTCCTGAGCCTACTGTTTTTACTCTTTTTTGGGCGACCCTGCTACTCTTTTTATGAGCAAATTGAGGAACACCTACTCCACTAAGCAAGTGGGAACTGCTCAACCCCCTCTGACTTCAACTACAACCATCTTCTCCTTCCCCCAATTGGACATGCCGCTGAGCAGGGAAACAAGATGACGCCAGACGCCTCTCCATTCCACTCACCTGTCTTGCTCCAGCCTTCCCTCTCAGCCCCAATGCTGGACTTCATTCCTGGAGAAGTTTGGTCTGCAACTTTGGCACAAGCAACCATGGTCCCTTGGCCAACTCATCCTGTCTCCTGTCTTGCTCTCCCCACTACATTGCGCTTTGTCAGAGCCCTGAATCAGCTCTTGGACAGACAGGGATTGAGCTCATCCATCAGCCTCTGCCTCACACGAACTTGAGCCACCTTGTTCTCCTGACCCACCACTGTCTCCAGCCTGCACTGGGACAAATAGAGAACCCGAGCACCCTGATGGTTCCCATGCTCCGCGCCACTCCATGTTGGCACCCACTTCTCCTAAGCTGCAGAGAGCACCTAGATCTCGAGACTCCAGCTCCTTTTGCTGCACTTCTGGCTTCACTGTGCCACCTGCACCCACTTTGCCTCCTGCTACACCACCAGCCCGGGGACCCACTGAAGTTGCCCTCTTTTCCACACACCCCAACTCTTGGTATGAACCATGGGACCCTAAACTCCTAACTGCATTGCTGGCTTATCACCCCATTGCCTCTGCTGCACCCTAGACATCTGCTTTTTCTTCTTTACAGACTACATAGCAGCCAGCCCTGGTCCATGTGCATCAGGATTTTATCCCTTGGCACTCTTATTTTCAGGCCATTCCAACGAGAGATGACTTCAAACAACTCATTTAAGAGGTTAAGTTGACTTGTTGCACAGAAACTCAAGCACTACAAACTGATTTTAAACATCTTGCGGGGAGAGTGGAAATGGTGAAAGAAGAACTCCAAGAGGCTAACCTGGCTGTTCATCAGACACAACTACAAGGAGCATATCACCGCCTCCTACTGATATGCAGCACCATCTTGAAGACCTAGATAATAGAGGCCACAGGAACAATATTAAGATCAGGGGTCTCCCTGAAACTGAAGGCCTGGAGGACTTAAAATCTACTTTGCAAACACTGCTTAATCACTTGCTTGGGGAACCTTCTTCTCATTGTATAGAGATGGACAGGACTCACCACGACCTGTGCCCTAAAGGATCCCTGTCCAAGCTGAGAGATGTCTTTTGCCATATCCACTCATATCTCCTCAAGGAAGACATGATGAGGAAGGCTTGCACCACCTGCAAAGTGCTATTTGAAGGAACCACTGTACTGCTGTATCCTGATCTGACCTGGATCACCCTTCAAAAATGTAAACTCCTTCAGTCATTGTTACACGCCTTACATGAGACTGACATCACTAACTGCTGGAGATTTTCCTTTAGCCTCACAGCTAAACACCAGGGAAAAACAGATGTTTTACACTATCCGGAGGACATTTCCATGTTTTGCGACATTCCTGTTCTGAAATTTCCTGAATGGGATCTTACTTCTGCACTTCCTCCATTACCTGCTGTATGGCAGAAAGTCTCCCCAACTAAGTGCACTTGAGTGCACAAAGTTCCAGAAATAAAGTCTGGTGAACTCATTCTGCATATATGCTTTTTAGTCTACCATTGCATATGATGATTTTGATAGTTCTTCTGTCGGGCTGTGGGCTTGTTTCCAATATCCTTTTGGATATGGTATATAAGTTGACCTTCATTGTGAACCACTGCCAATAAGCACATGTTATTGTTACTATGTTTATTGCATAATCACACCATACTGATCCTCATATGGATCCTGCTATATCTTTGAGACTATTGGTTTACTTAGTCTGAGTAGATAGTGGTTACCTCCTACCATATTTGCCCATAGATTATTTCTTAATTTTATGCTCCCAACAGTGAGTACATGGTTGCGGGCTCAACCTTTTAGAGGTCTATGGGCTCTCTGCTGTCATGTTTACACCCCCCACTCTTTGATAATAGATAGTTCTTCTCCATCATTAATTCATGTCTTCTAGCCCTCTGTTTTGGTATAGAGGACACTCAGGAACTTTGATGATTATTGGCTATATTTTAATCTTCATGAACGGTAATACCAATATGGCATCTTCGTATTTAATATGCTGGTCTCTTCTACTGTTAATATTTTCCATATTTCTTTCTGTTTCTTTTTTTTCTAGAATTCTGCACCACCACTTTCTTCATTAAACAACTCTCCCGTTGGTGGATGTACCTCACTGGGTTACCTGCTTTAATGTACATGTCGTTAGGATGAATAAGTACCAATATTTTTGTTTATACACACCACTATGGTTAAGGTTCTGTCACTAAACACTAATGGCATAAATTCTAATCGTAAGCTGTATCTGGTACTTAGGGAGTTCAGACAGTCTGGAGCGGATATCATTTTTGTCCAAGAAACCCATCTGGATAAAAGAAGCTCCTTTGCATTTGCATCCCGGTACCTCCCACAGATCTACCAAGCTTCTAAGACTCCTAAACAAGTTGGTGTGGTCATAATTTTTAAACATGGCTCTCATTTTACATTCTCTGATTTCTACTTGGATTCACAGGGCCACTTTATTATTTTGCAAGATAATTGGCAAACTTGTTCTGTCACTCTGTGCACTCTTTACGCCCCTAATGTCAATCAACCGAGCTTCTTTTCTCAGGTTTATGCATGCCTATTTCGAACCAAACATGAATATTTGATTATTGGGGGTGAAGTCAATTTACCCCCACTCTCGCCACCTGGTGGATGATTATGCTACTTGAACTTTGAGAGGTTCTCAAATTTCTCACCAAATTTCAAGGAGATATGCTTTGATTTATGCTTGGTGCGCTCTCCACACTGGATAGACAATACACTTATTACTCCGCCACTCACCTCATGCATTCCCACATAGACTATTTCTTTGTAAATAATCCCATACTTAGGATAGTGAAGTCATCCCAGATACAGTTAGGTTCATATATATTTTGATACAGGCACAATTTTAGTTTTTTCAGGTATTTACCAAAACATATTCAAGCTATAAAATAAAATAAAAGTGCAGCGCTAGAAAATGTGACACGATATATAAAAATGATCAGAGAAAGTCCCAACAACGGTGACCTATGGTAACAATGCACACTAACCAGAAGTGCACATTAAAAGTGCATTTACAGGAAGGATGGAGTTCATAGAGTAGTCATCAGCATGGGAAGGGTAGATGTATTCCCTTGGTCAGTGAAAGAACCAGTGGTTCTTTCTCTGAAGATGTGCTTGGCACGTAACGCGTAAGGAGGAGCCTACGCACGCCTTGACATCACGCCGTCGGAGCATCGTGGAGCTCCGGCGGCCACTACATCCGACAGGACGATACCGTCTGTGCACAGTGGAGGAGCAGTGCTTTTTTTGGTGGAGCAGCGATCGTTTTCTACCATCTAGTGGATTTCTTCTGCCCAGCTCTGTACCATCGTGTGGACCTTCACTGACCAAGGGAATACATCTACCCTTCCCATGCCGATGACTTCTCTATGAACTCCATCCTTCCTATAAATGCACTTTTAATGTGCACTTCTGGTTAGTGTGCATTGTTACCATAGGTCACCGTTGTTGGGACTTTCTCTGATCACTTTTATATATCGTGTCACATTTTCTAGCGCTGCACTTTTATTTCATTTTCATGTGAGGATTTTTTTGGTTGTCCTGTGTGCCTTAGCTGCTTGTACATTGAAAGCGCTCAGTTATTATTCTCTGTTATATTCAAGCTATAGTTATATAATGGATATGACCTGAAAATGCACACTCTCAGGTTTAATTTGAGGGTATGTACATCCAAATTGGAGGAAGGGTTTAGGAATTACAGCTCTTAAGAGTAGAACCCCCCCTTTTTTTCAAGGGATCAAAAGTAATTGGACAATTGAATCAAAAGCTGGTTCATGGCCAGGTGTTGGCTACTCCTTCATTATTTCTTCATCAATTAAGCAGGTAAAAGGTCTGAAGTTGATTCTATGTGTGGTATTTGCATTTGGAATATATTGCTGTAAACCTACATCATGTGTTCAAAGGAGCGGTCCATGCAAGTGAAACAGGCCATTATAAGGCTTAAAAAGTGAAACAAATCCATCAGAAAGATAACAGCAACATTAGGAGTGGCCACATCAACAGTTTGGTGCATTCTGAGAAACATAAAAAGGCATGGATGTCTATGGAAGACAACAGTGGTGGATGCTCGCAGGATCCTCCCTATGGTAAAGAAAAACCCATTCACAACATCCAGATAAGTGAAGGAGACTCTCCAGGAGGTGGGCGTATCATTGTCAAAGTCTACAATCAAGAGAAGACTTCGCGAGAGCAAATGCAGAGGGTTTACCAGAAGGTGCAAACTATTCATAAGCCTCAGAAGAATAGAAATGCCAGATTAGACTTTGCAAAAAAAATCCAAAAAAGCCAGACCAGTTCTGGAAAAGCATTCTTTGGATGGATGAAATGAAGATTAATCTGTACCAGAATGACAGGAAGAAAAAAGTGTGGAGAAGGCTTGGAAAAGTTCATGATCCAAACCACACAACTCATCTGTAAAATATGGTGGACGCAGTGTGATGGCATGGGCATAAATGGCTTCCAGTGGCACTGGGTTATTGGTGTCTATTGATGATGTGACAGAAGACAGAAGCAGCCGGATGAATTCTACAGTGTTTAAAGATATACAGTCAGTCTAGATTCAGCCAAATGGAGCAAAGTTGATTGGACGGTGCTTCACAGTACAGATGGGCAATGATCCAAAACACATTGCAAAAGCAACCCAGGAGCTTTTGAAGGAAAAGAAGTGGAATATTCTGCAATGGCCAAGTCAATCACCTAATCTCAACCCAATTGAGCATGAATTTCACTTGCTGAAGGCAAAACTAAAAGCAGAAAGACCCACAAAGAACAACTGAAGACAACTGCGATTAGAGCCTGGCAAAGCATCAGAAAGGAGGAAACCAAGTCTTTGGTAATGTCCATGGGTTCCAGACTTCAGGCTGTCATTGCCAGTAAAGGATTTTCAACAAAATATAAAAAATGAACATTTTATTTATGATTATATTAATTTTTCCAATTACATTTGAGCCCCTGAAAATAGAGAGACTGTGTATAAAAATGGTTGCAGTTCCTAAAATTTGTACTTGATATTTATGTTCAACCACGTGAATTAAAGTTGAAAGTCTGCACTTCAAATTAATTTAGATTGTTTCATTTTAATTTATTCTGGTGGCATACAGAGCTAAAAGTATGAAAATTGTGCCTGTGTCCAAATATATATGGACCTAACTGTATTGCCGATTTCATGGTCAGACCATGCACTCATTCTACTTACGTTGTCCCCATCTGCTCCCATTTGTAAACCATGTCACTGGCAACTGAATGACTTCCTTCTTAAGCACTTACCATCCAAAACTGAATTGGAATCAACTACACAACAGTACTTTATTGAAAACACCACACCTGATATCACCCTTTCGGGTCTATGAGAAGCTCATAAAGCTGTAGTTAGAGGTCAATGCATAGCTATTTCTTAATCTCTGAAGAAAAACACTTTTTCCACCAGACAATGAACCGAGGTGGAACTCTGAGCTCTGGAAACACAAATGCAGACTACCTTGTCCCTATATCTGCTCAAAAAAATATTCCACCTACGTACAGTTCTCAAAGAACTAGCTTTAGGTAAAATGGAAAAGGCCCTGATTTGGCTAAAACAGCTCAATTATGATAAAGGTAACAAAGTCCACTCCCTCTTGGCCAGGAAATTAAGAGATAAGATCCACTTAGTGGCCCCGCATCAAATTAAGAATAAGCATGGTTCCTTACTTTCCCGTCCATTAGAGGTTGACATTTGACATTTGAAGAATTTTACTCTTTTCTATATAATGACCTTACTATCCCTTATGAACCTCCACCTATAGATCTTCATGACCATATACATCAGTACCTCAAACAGAGCGGAATCCCCAAACTTCAGCCCTTTGACTTCTGCTCTCTCAATGCACCTATCACTGAGTAAGAAATTGAAATAACGCTTAAAGCTCTGGGACCAGATGGGTTGACCTATGAATACTGTAAAGCCTTTTTACTGCTTCTTCCTCACATGTGCCCACCTTATAATGGTTGTTTGGGAGAAATCCCTATTTCTACTAAAATGCAAAGGTCATTTCTTACGCTAGTCCCAAAGCCAGGCAAAGATCCTACTCAATGTGCCAATTACTGGCCTACTGCCTTGTTGAACTCAGACCCAAAAATCTTTACTAAATTTCTTTCCCTACACTTAAATACCATCTTTAATACATAAGAATCAAGTCAGTTTTTTGTCCCTTTCCATCAAGCAGGAGACAATTTTAGAAAAGTAATAGACATGAGAGCTAATAGGGAAGAGACAGCATCCCTTACACTCAGCCTTGATGTGGAAAAGCCGTTTGACAACCTAAGCTGGCCTTTTCTTTTTGACACACTCCAGTATATGGGATTCAAAGGACTACTCCTTATGACCAGCAAACATCTGTACTGTTACCATACATCGCAGATAAAAACGCCTTTTGCAATGTGATCCTCATTTAATGTGACTAACTACACCAGGCCAGTTGTCTTCTCTCCCCCCTGCTATACATGATATACATGGTATACCAGTTAGGGGACAAGAATTTAAAATTTCACTTTTTGTGGATGATATTATCCAGACTTTAACCCAGAGCAGACTCACTTTACCCTGCTTACATGTAGAAATGGATCGCTATAGTGCCCTATTGGGTTAGAAAATAAAATCATCCAAGTCTGAAGCTCTTCCCATTAATATCCGAGCTCTGGAAGTACAACATCTGTCCACCTCTTTTCCTTACTCCTGGAAATCTAGGACGCTCAAGTATTTTAGGATTTACAACACTCTGACCTATGACACGTTATATAGAGAAAAGTTCCCCTCTGTATTTCATCAAATTAGGTCAATAATACATCAGTGGAAGAAATATCACATTTCTTTATTAGGTTACATCACATCCATTAAAATGTCCATACTTCCTAAACTCATATCTGTTCAAAACACTGCCCATACCTGTTCTGACCTCACACCTTAAAGTGTTACTAAACCCTAGACCCTGCATTCACTATATCTGGTCTCCCACAGTACACACAACATGGAAGTGCAATTACTTTAGTAAATATAAACTGCTAAATACCTTTTCTCATCAGCAGTTAGAACAGTCTTGTGACTTCAGCAGAGCACTGGTTAAAGCTTGTAGAAGGAGTTTTCTTTCTGCTCTAAGAGGATGCAAAACCCCTGACCTCTGTCTGAACAGTGCTGATTAGCCCTGTGCTAATCACATGCACTCTCCCAAGCAAAAAAAACCTCTCTAGCAATACACACTAACCTGAGCATGTGCAGAAGGGCTAGGGGTTCAGTTTGTCTTATCAGCGTGAACATTTGAATAAGAGGAGGGGCGGAAAAGTCAGGATCAAACAGCCTTTTTACACAATGCAGGGGGTTATCCCTTAGGTTCCACAGTGAGTACAACAAGCAAGTATAACAAGCATGCCTTACTGCATATACAGACTGATTTTACTATTTTGGGGCTACAAGAGACATAGAATACCCTACCCTTCAAGCTGCCCAATTGCATGCAATTAAATCCTGGTCCATGCTATGGGTCTATACTAAATGGACAGAAATCGAGAAGCTGTGGTTGGCACCTGTCCACCCCAAAAATCTCCTAGGGAATGTAAATGCAGAGGTAGATGCCAGAAACTTACTTGCAGCAATGGCTCAGCTCTGTAATCTGTGGGTAACAGGAGTGCCAAAGTACGTGCACTCCTATGACTCTGAAGAGAAGTATGGCCAAAAAAACTTTGGCCATACTCTCTTTTAAGGAAATCTATTTTAATTTAAATATATAAAATCTGGTAATAATGTTGATCAGTATAGCATTTACATGGCCTCCATCCCCAGACTGAAGTTATGACGTTATGGAATGTGCAAGCTGAGTCACTTGCTCGAAAAGTCACACAGGTAGCAGGGATAAGAACTAGAAGCTGGTCTAATGAGATGCAAAGAGCTGGGGCAGGCCTTTCAGAAGAACTTTCCTTCTTATTCTTTTAATGGTAAGCCGGAATGTTTTACTCAGCAGGGCTACATCTCTAGGTAAGGCTGTCGGAGCTGGGGGAGAATAACACCTTCACCTAGGATGTAGTGCTTACTGGGCACAAACACTGTCATGTGAAGTAAAAACTGACATCATCAACCCTGTTTATGATCTGGTGCTATCTGCTAATGAGCTTACAAAGGGTTTGAACTCCATTCTTTACAGTCAAACTGTAATGTCAATTAATGTGCACTTATTTTTAGTTACCAATAACACATTATTGTTATAAAGGTTTTCTTAAACTTAATGATTAGAAATATGATACATTTTTCCACTTACTAAAGAAATAGTAAGATGTCATCAAGTTTTAGTTAGTGTTATACTGCATTACAGAAATGAGTACTACAGAGATCCTTCCTGTTATACAGTACTATAACCTGTAGCCCTTAATGTTAAAGAGAACTGCAGAAATGCAACACAATTCAGTGGTAAATATATAAAGGGAATGATGTCTTACCAGAATTTACTTTTTGTTTTTGGATACATAAAGTTCAAAGTAGATTTATATGTGTGCCATCCTTTTTCCCTTGGACATTTAGCTAGCTTTGTTAGGGCACTAACAAGAACAGATATCATACAAATGTAGCGCTACTCCCGTAGGAGTTGCTGAAGTTTTGGGTCCCTTATAGTTCTTCACAGCCAGGTAACACACATTTCCTTCACCCAGACTTTCATTAGGAGACAGTAACCAGTGCTTGAATTTTGTTTTGTTAAGTTTTTATTGGGTTTAGAACTTGGATGGGGTAAGGGGTATATGGGATGTCCAACGGAAATGGCAACTGAGGACAAAAATCCTTAGCAACAATGTACAAGTATTTACAGAAAATGTTCTCTTCTGGAGAGTTAGCCAGCATCTTCTATAGTACCACCCCAGACCCCAGATGACGCCCCTCCTCATCCAGCTGTACTGGGTGAATCCCTGAGCATCCAGTGCCTGTAACTGCAGAGTGAAACAGTCCTGAGTAAGATAGAAAATACAGTTCCCCACTAGAGTGCTCATTTCCCCTTACTGGCCCAGGGGGTGCAGGTCTACTCATTTGGTCCCGCTTTTGTGCTGCTGGTGGGTTGGTGGCTGCTACGTGGCCTTCTAGCTGGGCCACTCCTTCCCTGCCACACAGGTGGTCCTCTCTCAGGGAGTTGGAGAAGTCCCAGTTTTCCACCTTCCAAGGTCCTCTGCCTGTAGGTGAGCCCCTCTTCATCTGTGCCCCTTCACAGGCTCCTGCCTCCAGTCTCACATCCTTCTGTCTCTCTCTCTTCCTCCTCCAACCCTCCTCCAACTCTCCTTCTCCTCCTGCTGCTGAGCCAGCTCAATCACTTTTAAGGGTTGTCCTGGCCCCTTGCCAAGCCTCCTGTTGGGGATTGGCCAGGCTCCCTCAAAAGTGCAGTTCATCGACTCCTCAGATCCACCCACTGCTTCTAGACCTTTTTCCACAAGTCTAGGGCAGGGGGAAATTCCAGAGTGCTGCTCTGCAGAACCTTTCAGCTCTGACCAAATTTTGAACCCTGCTAGCTATTACTCCCAGGCTGCTACTCAGCCCTAGCTAACAATTGGAGTCTAGCTCCCCCTAGCTATCTAGGATGGTGCTACACAAAGGATGCCAAGTTTGGGGACAGAGATGCTGAAAGAGACACCTAGTCTGCATTAGTACACATAAAACCAACTACTATTAAAAGTGTAGGCAAACTGTTGCTTCATCCTCTAGCAGTTCAAGATTTATGGACCCAGAGTGGGTGAACTTTAAGAACAAAGTTCACCAATAAAATTTTGCAATCTTAGCCAGGGAAATAGCGGTGGCCCACAACAAAATGTTTCTGAAAGAAACAAACTTGTGGCTGGCTCTGTGCCACTCCTGGCAGAAAAGCAACCCTAGGTCAAGGCCTATATTGACCATGCAGAAATCAGGTCATAATACAGCTGTAGCTTTATATGAGCTCTATCTCAAGGGCATACCTACAGGGGTTGCAATTGCAACCCTCCCCATGCTGCAGGTGGCCCGTGAGGCCCCCTATATGCCTACATAGGAGGGCCAGCAGGGCAGCTGCATATAGAGGGACCGATCTCTCCATATTCCTCCAGCAGCCACTGAAAGCTTGTGGGAGGGAGAGGAGGAGAAGGCGGCATTCAGCAGCTGCAGGAGGAACATGGGGAAATTGGTTCCTCTATACGCAGCCACCCTCTCGGCTCCTCCTATACAGCTTTTTCCCGCTACCCCCCATGTACTATCCAGCCTCCCTGAACTCTTTCCTGGCCCCCCTGCTCTCTGCTGTTCCCCCCCGAGGGATCTGTCAGGATGGAAAATGGGTAAGGGGCTGGAAAATGTGTCCATACCGATCACTGACTCTGTCCATTCATAACCGAAACACAGTAAGCTGTGTTTACTATATTTCAGTTTGTGAATGAAGGGGAAGCTCTGTATAGAACTTTTCCTGTCCATTCATTCAGTGCAGATGAGGCTGCAGAGATGGAGATTGAGGGCTTTGTCCTCAACCTCTTTTCTCTGTCTCAGAGGTGGAACACCAGAGGTCTATTTAGACCCCTGATATCTCACCAAAGCCCCCCAACAGAGCTCCTAAAAAAATAGTAAAATATAATTGAAAAAAATATTCTAAAAAAAAAATTAAAACACGGTAAAAAAATAACAAAAATTAAAAAACTACTGACACCAGTGACGGAAACAACAAGGTCACAAAGGTTGTACTTGCGACTGGGTGCTGGCGTTCTGCCACCAGGCTCGGAGGGAAAGGCCCCTGACCAAAAGGTCAGGGGGGCCCTTCATGATTTCTTGCACTGGGGCAATGAACGTTCCAGCTAAGCCACTGGTCATTCTGCAACATGATGTTACGCTTATATATTACATGGTCAAAAGTTTGTGAACATGTGTCCATCAGACCTATATGAGCTTGTTGGATATCCTGTTCTAAAACCATGGGCATTAACATGGAGTTTACAGCCTTTACTCTTCTGGGAAGGCTTTCCACAAAATTTTGGAGTGTGCCTGTGGAAATTTGTGTCCACGACCCTTTAGAAGTGTAGATACTGCTGCAATCAGCATTCCAGGAACCCTGGCAAAAATTACTCCCCCCCCAATACTTGCTGCATTCTGCTATAAGCATCATTGCTGAACATGAGCTATTTAAGTGAATATGTGTACAGTTGCAAGAAAAAGTATGTGAACCCCTTGGGATTACGTGGAGTTTTGCATGAATTGGGCATAAAATGTGCTCTGAACATCATCTAAGTCACAACAATAGAAGAACATAGTCTGCTGAACATAATACTACACAAACTTTAGATGTTGCCATGGTTTCATTGCACATAACATGTAAACATTCACAGTGCAGGGAGGAAAAAGTATGTGAGGCCCTAGCTTAATGACTTCTCCCAGAGCTAATTGGAGCCAGGAGTGAGCCAACCTTGACTCCAAATAGTGTGATGATATTGGATGTGTTGCTGACAGCTGTCCTGCCCTTAAAAAACACACACCTGTTTTGGGTTTACTGGTTTCAAGAAGCACTGTCTGATGTGAACCATGCCTCGCAGAAAAGAGCTCTCAGAAGACCTACGATCAAGAATTGTTGACTTGCATGAAGCTGGAAAGGGTTACAAAAATACAGTTGTGACCAAAATTATTCAACCCCCAATGCTGTAAAGGGGTTTAGGGACTATAGTGTACATTTGGAATTGTATTCAGAATCAAATCCTACAAGGACGTTGTAACTACCCAAATGCAACTAAAATGACATCAATTGTTTATGTAATACAGTAGTAAATGGTTCTTATGTGGTTTCTTCATTGCCACAATTATTCAACCCCTTAAAGACTACCACTCTGAAGAACAGAGGTTCATACAGGTGCTTTCCATCAGGTATTGAAAACACCTGTGGATGTCACCGAGCAGCAATCAAGCATAATAAGCACCAATTAGGCAGCTTTAAAATGACTGTGATACTCAGCTCCTTCTAGACATTTACTGGTGTGGTTACAAACATGGTGAAGGCAAGAGAATGGTCCAGGAAGACAAGAGAAGAGGTGATTTCTCTTCACAGGAAGGGCAATGGCTATAAGAAGATTGCAAAGATGTTAAACATACCAAGAGACACCTTAGGAAGCATCATTCGCAAATTCAAGGCAAAGGGCACTGTTGAAACGCTACCTGGTCGTGGCAGAAAGAAGATGCTGACTTCGACTGCTGTGCGCTACCTGAAGCGTAGAGTGGAGAGAAGTCCCCGTGTGACTGCTGAGGAACTGAGAAAAGATTTGTCAGATGTGGGTACAGAAGTTTCAGCCCAGACAATAAGACGCACACTGCGTAATGAAGGCCTCCGTGCCAGAACTCCCAGGCGTACCCCCTTGCTGTCTCCAAAGAATAAGAAGAGTCGACTGCAGTATGCCAAAAGCCATGTGGACAAACCACAAAAGTTGTGGGATAGTGTTCTGTGGACTGATGAAACAAAATTAGAACTGTTTGGGCCCATGGATCAACGCTATGTTTGGAGGAGGAAGAACAAGGCCTATGATGAAAAGAACACCTTGCCTACTGTGAAGCATGGTGGAGGGTCAATCATGCTTTGGGGCTGTTTTGCTTCTGCAGGTACAGGGAAGCTTCAGCGTGTGCAAGGTACCATGAATTCTCTTCAGTACCAGGAGATATTGGATGGAAACGTGATGCAGTCCGTCACACACCTGAGGCTTGGGAGACGTTGGACCTTTCAACAGGACAATGATCCCAAGCATACCTCCAAGTCCACTAGAGCATGGTTGCAGAGGAAAGGCTGGAACATTTTGGAGTGGCCATCGCAGTCACCAGACTTAAATCCGATTGAGAACCTCTGGTGGGACTTAAAGAAAGCAGTTGCAGTGCGCAAGCCTAAGAATGTGACTGAACTGGAGGCCTTTGCCCATGAAGAATGGGCGAAGATACCCGTAGATCGCTGCAAGACACTTGTGTCAAGCTATGCTTCACGTTTAAAAGCTGTTATAACTGTAAAAGGATGCTGTACTAAGTACTAAGATTGAATGTCACTTGGGGGTTGAATAAAACTGATAATGCTGTGAGCACAGAAAAGACATTTGTGGTTATTTCATTATAACTGTTATGTTATATTTGTCTGACCTACAAGTGCCTCTTTAATGTAAATGTAAGCAAGATGACTGAATGATCAAAAGCAATGTCAAACTGGCCAAAACACTCAATTTCAGTGGGGGTTGAATAATTTTGGTCACAACTGTACCTACAAAAGCCTTGATGTTTATGTGTCCACGGTAAGACAGACTGTCTACAAATGGAGAAAGTTTAGCACTGTTGCTACTCTCCCTAGGCGTGGTCGTCCTGTAAAAATGACTGCAAGAGCACAGCGCAGAATGCTGTATGAGGTAAAGAAGAATCCCAGAGTGTCAGCTAAAGACCTACAGAAATCTCTGGCACATGCTAACATTTTTGTTGACACATCTACAATAAAGAAAACATGAAACAAGAATGGAGTACATGGGAGGACACCACGGAGGAAGCCATTGCTGTCCAAAAAGAATATTGCAGCACGTTTGAAGTTTGCAAAAGAGCACCTGGATGTTCCACAGCACTACTGGCAAAATATACTGTGGACAGATGAAACCAAGATTGAGTTGTTTGGGAAGAACACACAACACTATGTGTGGAGAAAAAAAGGCACAACACACCAACATCAAAACCTCATCCCCACTGTAAAACATGGCGGAGGGAGCATCATGGTTTGGGGCTGCTTTGCTGCCTCAGGGCCTGGACGGATTGTTGTCATTAATGGGAAAATTAATTCCAGAGTTTATCAAGACATTTTGCAGGAAAACATATGACCATCTGTTCGCCAACTGAAGCTCCGCAGAGGATGGGTGATGCAACAGGACAATGACCCAAAGCATACAAGTAATTCAACAAAACAATGGCTGCAACAGCACAGAATACGCCTTCTGGAGTGGCCCAGTCAGAGTCCTGACCTCAACCCGATTGAAATGCTGTGGCATGACCTTAAGAGAGCGATTCACACCAGACATCCCAAGAATATTGCTACACTGAAACAGTTTTGTGAAGAGGAGTGGTCCAAAATTACTCCAGATCGTTGTGCAGGTCTGATCTGAAACTACAGGAAACGTTTGGTTGAGGTTATTGCTGCCAAAGGAGGGTCAACCAGTTATTAAGTCCAAAGGTTCACATACTTTTTCCTCCCTGCACTGTGAATGTTTACATGTTATGTGCAATTAAACCATGGCAACATCTAATGTTTGTGTAGTATTATGTTCAGCAGACTGTGTTCTTCTATTGTTGTGACTTAGATGACGTTCAGAGCACATTTTATGCCCAATTCATGCAAAATTCCACATAATCCCAAGGGGTTCACATACTTTTTCTTGCAACTGTATATGTATGTGCATGTGTACGTAAAAGAGTTTATGTGTGTTTATGTGAGTGTGTGTCTGTAACTGATAGAATTCCATCCAGGGAAGAGATTAATGTGCATAGTTCTTTTTCAAATGCTATAGATAGTGTTGATGTTACTGGCCTATAATTGAGTAGCGTTGCGTAGGGCTCATGCTGAAGGCCATTCTTGTCAAATTCAGAAAAATGTGAGCATGGCTCAAATTTTGTCTGATTAAGCATAAAATGGCTAAAGTTTGAGCCGTGTATGGCAGCCATCTGTTTTTCTTTATAGAGCGTGTCTGCATTTGATATATATTTGATTTGAGACTTCGCTCCTCCATATACAGTTGCAAGAAAAAGTATGTGAACCCCTTGGGATTACGTGGAGTTTTGCATGAATTGGGCATAAAATGTGCTCTGAACGTCATCTAAGTCACAACAATAGAAGAACACAGTCTGCTGAACATAATACTACACAAACATTAGATGTTGCCATGGTTTAATTGCACATAGCATGTAAACATTCACAGTGCAGGGAGGAAAAAGTATGTGAGGCCCTAGCTTAATGACTTCTCCCAGAGCTAATTGGAGCCAGTAGTGAGCCAACCTTGACTCCAATCAGTGTGATGATATTGGATGTGTTGCTGACAGCTGTCCTGCCCTTAAAAAACACACACCTGTTTTGGGTTTACTGGTTTCGAGAAGCACTGTCTGATGTGAACCATGCCTCGCAGAAAAGAGCTCTGAGAAGACCTACGATCAAGAATTGTTGACTTGCATGAAGCTGGAAAGGGTTACAAAAGTATCTCCAAAAGCCTTGATGTTCATGTGTCCACGGTAAGACAGACTGTCTACAAATGGAGAAAGTTTAGCACTGTTGCTACTCTCCCTAGGCGCGGTCGTCCTGTAAAAATGACTGCAAGAGCACAGCGCAGAATGCTGCATGAGGTAAAGAAGAATCCCAGAGTGTCAGCTAAAGACCTACAGAAATCTCTGGCACATGCTAACATTTTTGTTGACACATCTACAATAAGGAAAACATCAAACAAGAATGGAGTACATGGGAGGACACCACGGAGGAAGCCATTGCTGTCCAAAAAGAATATTGCAGCACGTTTGAAGTTTTCAAAAGAGCACCTGGATGTTCCACAGCACTGCTGGCAAAATATACTGTGGACAGATGAAACCAAGATTGAGTTGTTTGGGAAGAACACACAACACTATGTGTGGAGAAAAAAAGGCGCAGCACACCAACATCAAAACCTCATCCCCACTGTAAAACATGGCGGAGGGAGCATCATGGTTTGGGGCTGCTTTGCTGCCTCAGGGCCTGGACGGATTGTTGTCATTGATGGGAAAATGAATTCCAGAGTTTATCAAGACATTTTGCAGGAAAACGTGCGACCATCTGTCCGCCAACTGAAGCTCCGCAGAGGATGGGTGATGCAACAGGACAATGACCCAAAGCATACAAGTAATTCAACAAAACAATGGCTGCAACAGCACAGAATACGCCTTCTGGAGTGGCCCAGTCAGAGTCCTGACCTCAACCCGATTGAAATGCTGTGGCATGACCTTAAGAGAGCGATTCACACCAGACATCCCAAGAATATTGCTACACTGAAACAGTTTTGTGAAGAGGAGTGGTCCAAAATTACTCCAGATCGTTGTGCAGGTCTGATCTGCAACTACAGGAAACGTTTGGTTGAGGTTATTGCTGCCAAAGGAGGGTCAACCAGTTATTAAGTCCAAAGGTTCACATACTTTTTCCTTCCTGCACTGTGAATGTTTACATGTTATGTGCAATGAAACCATGGCAACATCTAATGTTTGTGTAGTATTATGTTCAGCAGACCATGTTCTTCTATTGTTGTGACTTAGATGACGTTCAGAGCACATTTTATGCCCAATTCATGCAAAACTCCATGTAATCCCAAGGGGTTCACATACTTTTTCTTGCAACTGTATACTGTATATCCCTAGCACAGCATCAGTAAAAAAAAAAAAATTCTGGAGGCATCCATATACTGTACCTCTGGCCATATTGTATAGTTAAGACTATTGTCTAGTCCAGTGGTTCTCAACCTTTCTAATGCCGCGACCCCTTAATACAGTTCCTCATGTTGTGGTGACCCCCAACCATAAAATTATTTTCGTTGCTACTTCATAACTGTAATTTTGCAGTGGGAGGACTAGTGCCACATCATTGGTGTCAGTGGGATGAATAGTGTCCCATCGTTGGTATCAGTGGGAGGAATAGTGTCCCATCGTTGGTATCAGTGGGAGGAATAGTGCCCCATCGTTGGTATCAGTGGGAGGAATAGTGTCCCATCGTTGGTGTCAGTGGGAGGTATAGTGCCCCATCGTTGGTATCAGTGGGAGGAATAGTGCCCCATCGTTGGTATCAGTGGGAGGAATAGTGCCCCATCGTTGGTATCAGTGGGAGGAATAGTGCCCCATCATTGGTGTCAGTGAGAGGAATAGTGCCCCATCATTGGTGTCAGTGGGAGGAATAGTGCCCCATCATTGGTGTCAGTGAGAGGAATAGTGTCCCATCATTGGTGTCAGTGGGAGAAATAGTGTCCCATCATTGGTGTCAGTGGGAGGAATAGTGCCCCATCATTGGTGTCAGTGGGAGGAATAGTGCCCCATCATTGGTATCAGTGGGAGGAATAGTGCCCCATCATTGGTGTCAGTGGGAGGAATAGTACCCCATCATTGGTGTCAGTGGGAGGAATAGTGCCCCATCATTGGTGTCAGTGGGAGGAATAGTGCCCCATCATTGATTGGTATCAGTGGGAGGAATAGTGCCCCATCATTGGTGTCAGTGGGAGGAATAGTGCCCCATCATTGGTGTCAGTGTGGTGGAGGGGGGAATAGTGCCCCATCATTGGGGTCAGGGGGGGGGAATAGTGCCCCATCATTGGTGTCAGTGGGGGGGGAAATAGTGTCCCATTGTTGGTGTCGGTGGGGGGAGGAACAGTGCCCCGTTCTTGGTGTCAGTGGGGGGAGGAACAGTGCCCCATCGTTGGTGTCAGTGGGGGGAGGAATAGTGCCCCATCGTTGGTGTCAGTGGGGGGAGTAATAGTGCCCCATCGTTGGTGTCAGTGGGGGGAGGAATAGTGCCCCATCGTTGGTGTCAGTGGGGGGAGGAATAGTGCCCCATCGTTGGTGTCAGTGGGGGGAGGAATAGTGCCCCATCGTTGCTGTCAGTGGGGGGAGGAATAGTGCCCCATCGTTGGTGTATGTGTGGGAGAAATAGTGCCCCATTGTTGGTATTAGTGACACAAATGATGGGACACTATTCCTCCCACTGACACCAATGATACTTACCTTGCTGACTCCTGCTCCAGCCTGGGCTCGCTCTCTCCCTCTCCCATATACAGCCTGCATACCTGGCTGCAGCAGCAAAATTTGCACTTACCTGTCAGCTGTCTTCCTTCTCTGGTCGCTCTCCTCTTCACTTGCTCCGACAGCTCCCTCGATCTTCTTTGAACTACGCGCGCTGCCGCTCGGCTCCTCCTCTCCAAGCTCCACCTCCTCGCCGGTGATTGGCCGCCTGTGTGCCTCTCCTGAGCTACAGTTCCGGTGGCCAATCAGCGGCGAGGAGGCGGAGCTGTTGAGTGATCCCGGAGGTGTGGCCAGGTGACAGGGGCAGCATATCATCCCGCCCACACATCGCCTGAGACAGAGGAGCGGTGTCTCGGTTCCTAAGACCATCGGAAATATGTGTTTTCCGATGGTCTTAGGCGACCCCTGTGAAATGGTCATTCGACCCCCAAAGGGGTCGCGACCCCCAGGTTGAGAACCGCTGGTCTAGTCTTTACACACAACATGGATATTTATTCATTTTTTGCGCTCATCTTTAGTTGCAGTTGTGCCTATAAAGATTTTTAGATGTAGAAGCCACCTGATTCAATACCAGTGCTAAATGTATTCTAGTAATGAAAGTTTTCTTTTATAGTGCAAACAGAAGCAGTTGAGATGCTCTAGACAGAGACCACCAACACAGACTTGTGATATGGTCATTCTAGTTCTTTATTTGAAGTACTATTAACTGGGAAGCATTTTATGTGTGCGTAAATAATATATGAAAAACACATGACGATCCCCTGGATGAAGAACAAAGGCAAGAAAATTGTGTACTTGTAAATAATAAGAAAATAGCTTAACAGATCATTTTTGATTTTTGTGGGTTGTACAACACTATGACCCGTATCATTTAAAATGTAACCTATTTTATAAATTAGTTGAAGTGAGAAATGGTATATTATACACTGATCAAAGTGTTAAAATTAAAACATTTTCAAAAGTGACTTCAGTAAAAACTTTTTATCATAATTATATTTCATCTTCATGTCAAAAGATCATTATAGGCAGAATGCATTCCAGGTAAAGTTACATTAATCCAAACATCATATCTTATTATCACAAAATTAAATTAAAAAAAGAGTTTCTCCATTCGTCAATTCTGTCCTAAAACTACCTTGTTTTTTTAATCCTACTTTAAAAAATAAATATTTAAATATATTCAGAATTAAAAAACCTGGTAGTAATCAAACAGCATATACATGGATAGAAAGCTGGAAATAAATTTCCCCTGTTTGTCGACATAGAGTATCTTCCATCAATAGCCTCTCTCTAATCCTTACCTGGCACACCTTTATTGCCTTGCTTTTTCTCCTTTTTCTTTTTACTTACACAGATTATCCTTATTGTGGATTTTGTCTTTTATGTCTTGAAACTGAATAAAGGGGTAGATTTCTTAAAAGCTTTTACTTAAAGATGAACTGTTGAGCTGGCAATACATGGATCGAAATTCAGCTGGTTCAGCAGGGACCGGCCTATTTTGATCCATGTATGGGCACCCTGGTTGTATACAAGTCAGTCCATCTATCGAAAGTCTTGCATACAACCAGCCTGTCAGGTTTTCCTCAAACTATTAGTGTCTACAGCTAGGGCTGGCAACACAAATCATTGTGTTCTGCAGGCAGGCAAGGCTCCCCATGGGTAGAACACAATAGCCCTGCAGGAGGGATTCCTCCATCAACACTGTGTTGATGGGGGAATCAAGCAATTTTTTTTTCTAGTGGAAGGAAAGAAAATTACATAATCTATGGCCTTAGTGCAAATAAAAACTTAAAAAAATTAGGTATAATACTCAGCTATAGTGATGGGCCAAACACTCACCTGTTCATTCAAACCTACTGAAAGTTCAACCGGGAACTTCGAACAGGGACAATTTACTGAGCAGTATCTTACCGCATCTAAGTATGTGGTAAGATACTGCTCAGCTACTAAAATACCAGCCCAGCCCATGGACTTGCAGTTCATTCATTCACGAAAGTCTGTGAATGAATGATGCGCCCATGTTGGCAGAGCCCTGCACAGTATAGTATGGGGAGATTTATCTCCGTACTTTCTGTGAGAGGGGGGCAGCGGGAACAACAGCTGCGGCTATGGGAACATGGGAACATGTTACATGTTCCACCCTAAAAATGGGTGGAACATGTAACATGTTCCCAAAGGTAAACGTATCCTTTAAAGACAAACAAATAAAAATTCACGTGAAACATGATATGCTGCAACTAAGTTGATTTCATATGGTTGCGGGGTGGTTGCAGTGATACCCTATTCACTTACATTCCCATTAGATAGTGCCTGCAGATCGCTGCCCGCACGTTGCTGACCTGGCCTGCCTTACTACGCCTGACGCTACCCAGACGATCCATCCATCCATCCCGCACGGATCTGTCCCTGTTACAAGGTCTGCCAGCCTCTTCACGTCAGGCTTTCCCCCGGTACATACCCTCGGCGGACCCCTCTACCACAGTCGGGTGCACTCGGGGGCCGCGACCTGGTCTCAGTCCTGCGCCAAGTCCAACCCCACCATCAGGGGCTCTGGTGAAAAGGCAGACTGAGGCTTAGACTCCGTGCCCTGGGGAATCCCGTTCTGTGGGTACTAGAGATCCCACCGGGCTGTGCCTGACAGTACCTAACGGCCTGCCTGACCATTCCACCTCTCCAGCCCTGACTATGCCAGTGTTCCTGAAGCCTGCTACTTCCCTGTGTCAGTCCACACATTTCTGGTCATACCCGGATCCCTAACAATCTAGTATAACTCTGTCCCTTCTAGTCTGGAATTCTATAGCTACTAGCTCAATAACCTTTGACTAGAGCCAGGTTAGGCATCCAACGACCACTTGAGGTCTGGTTGCATGATAGATTGGATGCTACTAGGGACTACGTGCAGAGTAGATAGGCTGACTCTGAGTTCCAGTGCCAAACCACAGTTTCTACCAGTGAAAAGTTGTCCTTCAGGCTGGTTGGACAATGGCTGCAGGGTCTTCCGATAACCGCTGATCTTGTGAACAGGTATCTGCCACCATGATGAATGCCGCATTGGGATCATCCTCAGCGACTCCTTCAGCTGAACTTTGCTGCATCATTTATCTGCTGGTATCTTTATTAATAACTAAATATACACATATATATGTTCACAATTCCACCAGGACTCAAGTTGAACCCATTACTAATAATATCTGTTTATACATTGGATGTATGTACTATTAACAATCTTTTCTTATATAAAGCTTGTATTATTTACATACTGGTAAGCATCTATATACAGTACCAGGGGTGGACTGACAACTCAAGGGGGCCCCGAGCAATAGGGGATCACTCAAAAAAGCCTATGAAAAAGGTACCAGGGGCATCTCATGGGGCCCCCTACTGACCCCAGGCCCTCAGGCAGTGCCCGAGTTTCTAAATGGTCAGTCCGCCCCTGTACAGTACTTATAGGAATGTTATAGGCTGGTGGCAGTAGTTATTCACAATTACTTTTATCATATTACTGGTTAATTTCCCAGGAAGAGAATCCCCTTTGTTCACAGAGGCCCTATCTTGGGTGGAGGCACTGCCAACTTTGTAATGAAACCCACTTTTCCAATTAGTGAAGGTTCTGGTTCTCTAATTTACCTCCAGGTTTAGCATAATATCCTTTTTAAGAAAAGCCATTTTTTCATAACCCCCACACACACACTCCCATCCCCAAATCCCTAATAAGAGGGCTATAATATATACATTCAGGTTTTAAATTCTGAAACACATCTTGAATGGAATTAATTGCTCGAGTTTGCTCAATTGCTTCCCAGCTAAAGGAAGCCAGTAAGTGCTAAAAATTTTGAAGCACTCATGACGGGAGTCAGTTAGAAAAATGTCAGAGGTCATCTCTGGGAATCACTCTTCATTACCATTACTCGAGTGGTGAAAATGGCAAAAACCCCTTCTAACTTAAAGGAAAAAGTGCATTAAAGTGGCAGAAAAATATAAGTATGTGTTTGCAATTATGGTAAGCAATGAATCATCACAATATGTAGTCTCATCTCAAGAATCCTATACGTGTAAGAACATCCTGTGACTGTAAGGGAAAGCCCTCACTGACCTTTGTTTGCATCATAGAAAACAGTCACTTGATACTGTCCAACTAAACAGGATGATCAAAATGAAAGAGAATGAAAGTCACATACTCACATGTATAAAACATTATAGTACATGACAGCCTGACCTGATTTCAGCTCTACCCTTAGACACTTCAGGGAGTAATGTAAATATATAAATATGGAAATATATGGGGCACTGGTATATATATATATATATATATATATATATACTTAATTAATTAGGTGCAGAAGAGGAGAATTTTTGGAATCTGGTGTACATTTCTCTCATACATCCATTTTGCCAGTACTTCTCTTCAAAGTTCCTAGTTACACCAATCCAGATTTTACCATGCTCTAGTTGTGTTCTTTAGGTTTAAAATACACTATATTTACAAAAGTATTGGGGCACCCCTCCTGCCATCAAACCAATAGAACACCTTTGGGATGAATTAGAGAGGAGGCTGTGAGCCAGTCTTGTCCGACATAAGTGCCTGACCTCACAAATGCGCTTCTGGAAGAAAGGGCAAACGTTCCCATAGACACACTCCTAAACCTTGTGGACAGCCTTCCCAAAAGAGTTGAAGCTGTTATAGCTGCAAAGGGTGGGCCAACTCAATATTGAACCCAATGAACTAAGACTGGAATGCCATTCATTTTATGTGTGTGTAAAGGCAGGCATCCCAATATTTTTGGCAATATAGTGCACTATATTGCCAAAAGTATTGGGACACCCCTCCAAATCATTGGATTCAGGTGTTTCAATCACCTCCATGGCTACAGGTGTATAAAATCAAGCACCTTGGCATGCAGACTGCTTCTACAAACATTGGTGAAAGAATGGGTCACTCTCAGAAGCACAGTGAATTCATGAGTGGTACCATGATAGGTTGCCACCTGTGCAATAAGTCCATCTGTGAAATTTCCTTGCTACTAAATATTCCACAGTCAACTGTTAGTGATATTATAACAAAGTGGAAGCAACAGGAAACAACAGCAACTCAGCCATGAAGTAGTAGGCCATGTAATATGACAGAGCAGAGTCAGCACATGCTGAAGCGCACAGTGCGCAGAAGTCGCCAACTATCTGTAGAGTCAATAGCTAAAGACCTCCAAACTTCATGTGGCCTTCAGATTAGCACAACAACAGTGCTTAAAGAGCTTCATGGAATGGGTTTCCATGGCCGAGCAGCTGCATCCAAGCCTTACATCATCAAGTGCAATGCAAAGCGTCGGATGCACTGGTGTAAAGCACGCTGTCACTGGACTCTAGAACAGTGGAGACGTGTTCTCTGGAGTGATGAATCATGCTTCTCTGTCTGGCAATCAGATGGATGTGGCTGGGTCTGGCAAATGCCAGAAGAACAGTACTTGCCTGACTGCATTGTGTCAAGTGTAAAGTTTTGTGGAGGGGGGATTATGGTTTGGTGTTTTTTCAGGGTTGGGCTTAGCCCCTTAGTTCCAGTGAAGGGAACTTTTAAGGCGGCAGCATACCAAGACACTTTGGACAATTTCATGCTCCCAACATGACTGCACACCAGTGCACAAAGCAAGTTGCATAAAGACATGGATGAGCAAGTTTGGGGTAGAGGAACTTGACTGGCCTGCACAGAGTTCTGCCTCAACCGATAGAACACCTTTGGGATGAATTAGAGCAAAGACTGTGAGCCAGGCCTTCTTGCCCGACAACAGTGCCTGACCTAAAAAATGCACTTCTGGAAAATTTGGTCAAACATTCCCATAGACATACTCCTAAACATTGTGGACAGCCTTCCCAGAAGAGTGAAGCTGTTATAGCTGCAAAGGGTGGGCCAACTTAATATTGAACCCTACGGACTAAGACTGGGATGCCATTAAAGTTCATGTGTGTGTAAAGGCAGGAATCCCAATATTTTTGGCAATATAGTGTATTTAGCTGATTTAACCTGAAAGTTAAATATGACTTTAAAGCTAAGCTTTACAAGGCTTATAAATTATTACACTTAGATATTTGTGTCAATAATGCCTAAGTAAAGTGTTACCCTGGAATCTGAAAAGTAAGTAGGTGGTAAATGTTCAGCAAAAATATGGTATAGTACATAGTTATAGAAATATTCTAAGATCCCAGATATTGCAGATAATGTCTCCTGTGCCTGTTTAAAATAAAAAAAATCCCTTTGGATGATGTTAACATTTAATAATGTTTTAAATATGATCATTATTCTGAAGCTTTCTGTATCTGAAATGTTGTTTTTTTTCCAAAATAAGGGTTAATTCATTCATCTTTTGATGTCTGTTCCTAGGAATTAACCTACTCTGATATCATATTGTGACCAAAAACAAACATACAGTTTCCTTTTTAATTATGATAAGTTTTAAAATGCTGATGCATTGATAACAAGTAAGTTGAAAATGTTTTGTTGGAACAAAAACAGTAGACAAAATATTTGAAAATTAATGTGGGAAGATGATATTTTTTGACAGCTCTTTACTGTCATATCTTTCATGCTGCAGACTGGTGGAGGAATTAAAATTCCATGGGCCATGCTGGTTAAAGATAGGTACCGTTTAGCAATAATAAAACAGTGATAACTACGTCAGAGTTATTTCTTTCCTGAAAGCTGAAGATCTATTTGAAGGATCACTCTAGCCAAACATAAAAAGTCTGCATTTAAGGTAAATCTGTCAAAAGAGAAATATAAGCCAACCTTATTTTGAAAATGATAGTTGCTTTGATTCTATGTATGAGCCTTCAAAATTTTCTAAGTGGCTTGGAAAACGTAAGCAAAGCAGGAAAGTGAAAGAACAGTTGTAAGTCTTTAATGTTCCATGATATTAATTCAAAGAATTAAATTGACTCCTCCCCGCAAACAAAAAAAATGCTCATGTCATTACTCTTGATGGGTTGGACTAGCATCTCAAAAAAATTGCAAAGTTTTTCAAATCCACCTGACAAATGTATATACAAAATGAATGTTGAAGATATGAAACAAATTCTGAAAACGAATCAGTTCAACAAAAATGAAGAAATGAAATTCTTCAATAAACAAATGCATCCAAAAAGTGAAAAAACATTCTGGCATGCGCATGTCTAACTGCTTTATAAATGTATCTTTTAAAGTACTGTATATCTACTGTATATTTAAATGACAAAACTTTTTTTCATTTTGAATAAATTAGGGATTTGTTATACCTCTGTCAGTTTTTTATTGGCCATCTGTGTCCATTGGGGAAAAACCACAGGAAGTGAAAGGCAATTTCTTTCTTAGAATAGCTGTCACTAGAAAAAAAAATATCCCTATTAGAAGATCTGTCCTCTAATTGTGTTGTGGTGACAATTCAAGACTGGATTGTTCCTCACTTTCTAGTCCAGAAAAAGGTCACCAGGACAAATAGAAGGAGAAAGTCTCTCCCAGTGGGGACACAGGCAATAGTAACCAATAACCACTGTCCAAAACTATACATACACTTACTTTTTAAATACAAGGTAATTAAAAAGAGGTCCTACAGGAGTAAATTTGTGTTGGCTTCACTTTAACCATGCCTCTAGGCCAGAATCTGAGTTTTTTATCCTCTTAGGTGTCAGGAAAGGCCTGCCCATAGTGCAGGTAAAGTTCCACAGCGCACAAATATGCGCAGAGTCCTTACGAGCCAAACAGATGTGCAGGCACTTGGACATAGGCGCGCGCATGCGCACTCACGCATAAGAGCGCGCACCTGCCACTAATGCTGGCACCAAAAGGGCTATTTAAATTGGCTGCAGTAGTTGTCCCATTGCCGTATGGTCTTTTCCCTGCTTGTGTTCCCTGATTCCTGTGATTGTCTCCTGATACCGAACCAGCCTGTTTCTGACCTCTGCTTGGTTGCTACCTGCCCTGACCTCTGGCTTGCCTTGGATTATTCTTCTGTCTCCGCTCCTGTCTGATTGAGCCTCTATTACTGATTTGGCCTGTGACCTGACTACTCTTCCTCCTGCCGCTTTAAGCCTGATCTGCCTGACCAATACTGAACCCGGCTCGTCTGACCCTGCATCCTCAGCACGCTGCTCTCGGGTTTCCATCCATCCAGCATGGCTACATCAGAACCCTGCTTCCTGCCTACAACTCATCAGCTTACCCGCTACTACTGGACTGACCACAGGCACTCATACCCCATTGTGCCCCTGCGACCGCTGTCTCACCATCAGCGGACCTTGAGCCAGAGTTGTACGAGAGGTCTGTCTCTTCACATCAGGCTCACTATCCAGGTACGTGGCATTAGGTCCCCGATTTATGCAAACCAGTGTACAATAGGAACCACTGCATTGAATAAACCCCTGCCTTTTGTATCACAGAAACTCTAGTGGTGAGATTTATCAGTAATAGTTGGTGTACCTAGTTTTTCCATGAATCCAAAGCAAAGGCATCATTTGATTTGCAGATGGATTTCACATTTATTTACATTTTTACATCATGAAGCATTAATTTGGAAACTTTAAAACATTTTGCTTTTAATGACCACGGCAGCTGGAAAGAACTGGAAATTCCAGTAAGGATAACCCATATCCAGAGTCCCCAATATAAAGAGTCAGCATGTCAGTGAGCTTTTTAGCAACAAAAAAAACTGGAAAAATTTGAGGAGCAGGTTGCAAATGAAAATGTAGGCCTCTTAGTATAGTACACATTTGCAATAAGAACAGTTTACTTTATCTGTTTTATTAACTGTAAATTGTTGCCCAAAAGATTCACCCTTCAATGTATTTAGCAGATCATTTTGTTCCAATTCCAGAAATTGACCCTTGTTTTCCCTCAACCTGGCCCACAGTAATCAGTAAAGACAATTTAAAGCTGAATTCCACCTTTTTTCTTTATTGATTATAAAGAATAAGTACACAAACAGTAGACTATTGGTAGGGAGTAAAATATGAATAATAATAAAGGCATTACACAGTATGTTTTGCATAGGATTACATAAGGTGTTGGCTGAAGGAAGAGTAAATCAAAGATTTACCCAATAAAGAAGATTTAGAGATCTAAACAGTAAAAACAGTAGTTAGAAATACCAACAAATTAAAAAAATGAACAATAAATGTCAGTAATAACAATGATTGAAAAAGCGTGTTCCGATATTTCCTGTATTGCAACGCATCGGTTTGTATTTCTAGTAGGTTACGTGTAATATTTAAATGTGTTAAGGATGGTGAATATAATATGTCTGTCAAAAGTACTGAGTTAAATTATTTTAAGTTAGGGTAGTGCACTTGTTATAATGGAGCCAAAGGTTCCATTGCTGCCAAAATTTTTGTACGGTTAGATGTGCTCTGGAAAACTTGTATTCAAATAAAGTACAGTCATTGAGTATTTGGATGACTATAGGGAGAGAGGGTGTTTCTATACATTTCCATCTGAAAGCCACCTTTATCATCAGTCTTGCACAGGTGTACAGGATTCTCACCAGTACTTAAAATGCTTTGTCTAATTTCACTACGTTTTGTAAGTTTCTCATAGTGTGCATAGAAGCTACAGTAAGACAGATAGGGCCTGCCTCATTTCATGCTTGCAGGACATCTAAAAACACCTATGCTTTTTCTCCCCAGCCCAACTGTCCTTGGCCTACCTCTTTCATTCAATAGATTTTAGTTATTTCAAATATGGAATCTCAGTATTACATGTGGGCATTATCTTGGGCAGTCTTCTTTTTCAGGGAGCTATTTACAGCCCCTCCCACTGATGATCTGTCTCCATTGTATAGAAAAGCAGAGATAAACAGTTATTATGTCACTTGGTCTAAAATGAGATTTGTAATGAAAACAGAAAAGTTTTATGTAAAAATGTCAGTGCTTTTGGTGCTCCATCCCCCTGAGAATGCTCAGGTAGCAAACTATGTCGGGCGGGGCCTAGCCAGTGATGTCACTCCTGTTGGATCTTGGAAACATGGCATTTTCTCTGCTCTGTGTTTTATGATTCAGTCTACTTTTGACTGTGTAAGTATGTGTTTTCTGGAAAATAAAACATCTTGTTTAGCGGTATTAGACTATCTTGGCCCCTCTGGGTCTTTTTTTGAGGATACATCCTGTTTGCTTGGTGTTCATTCTTTTGAATCTGGTTTGCTGGGAACCTGGGAAGGTGTGTTGACTAGAGGTGGCTTCTATAAGGAGCTTTTGAAAGAGCTCATATTGATCTTTCATTCCATAGGGGATCAATTCCATCTGGTAAGAGGATTAACTAATTTACTGGATGGAATAGTCACGTGGAGTTGCATTCACCTACTGTTTATATTCTGTACTTGGAAAATATTGCATGGATTTTGCACTTGATATATTGTATGCAGTCTTACACAAAGAAGAAATGTGTTTGCATTATTGATTTGCACATTTTTTATATAGTTTATATTCATTGTATATATAATTACAAAAGCACTGATACTTTTGTAGCAATTTACTGCTTTAAGAATCTTAAACGGGAAGCATATCTATTTCATTTTCAAATACTTATAGAGTTTGTATTCCAAACACACAGTGTACTGCACCCAGGGGCATATTTACCACAAGGCAAACAAGGCATTTGCCTAGGGTGGCATTTTTTAGGGGGGAAGCACCGTCCCCCAGAAGATGGGACATATGCGGCATGGGGACCTGGTGGGATCCAAGAGAGGCGGCAGGCTGCTTGATGGTGGATACAGAAGCCCCAAATGTCAATCCATAGCTTCGTATTGTGGTACAAATGGTTTGTTTGGTGACTGTGATCCCAACTGCCTTGAGATCATTCACAAGCTTCTCCCGTGTAGTTCTGGGCTACACTTTTCTCATAATCATCCTTACTCCATGAGGCAAAATCTTGCATGGAGCTCCAGACTGAGGGCAATTGATGCTTATTTTGCATTTCTTCCATTTGCAAATAATTGCTCCAACAGTTGTCTCCTTCTCACCAAGCTTCTTGCTGATGGTCATGTAGCCCATTCCAGCCTTTTGCAGGTCTAAAATCTTGTCCCCGATGTCCTTTGATGGCTGTTTGGTCTTGCTCATGATGATAAAGTTTGAATGGAAAAAATAAATTCTGTTGACAGGTGTCTTTTATACACATAACGAGTTGTCATTAGGAGCACCTTCTTAAATTGACAGGACTAATATGTGTACCACATGAGCACATAGCCAGTTTGTGATTGCCAGAATTACTGTTGGTTGGTAGGGGATAAAATTACTTATTTTACTCACTGAACTACAACTCAATTTATAACATTTATATCATGTATTTTGTTCTGAATTTTGGTTGATATTCTGTCTCTATCATTTAAAATACACCTATGGTAAAAATTATAGACAGTTCATTTCTTTGTAAGTGGGCAATCTAACAAAATCTACAGGAGATCAAATAATTACACTGTTCAACAAATTTTTATTTTTTGCCAGTTTTGGAAACAAAAGGATCCATTTCTTAATGAATTTCACATTCTGAGTTCAAATATAACAATGAAATTTGTCAATTGGCTCTAGTTTTTCTGTAAACGGAAAGTTTTCTACTATAGGCGTAATGACTACATAATGCACAATAATTATATAGATAGATGTCTTTCCACAAATATAAAGCAAGTGATATTGACTACATAACAAAGCCTAAATGGCATAATATATTGCATAGGATTACCAAGAAAAATTATAGCCATAATCTAAGTTGAATCATTTTAATACTTAGGATTCTCACTAGTTTTGTCTTCAGTTTGTGTCGGTTTTGCTTCTCTTGGCTTTTCTCTTGTATTCGAGGAAAGGGCTATCTCTTACAACTGCACGTGACTACACACTTCAGGTTCTTCCTCACTTGACTCAACCACAAAGGATTCTGGTGCTTTAGGAATTGGTAGCCCCTCTCCATGAGGAACTGGACGTATTGCCGATGGAATATTTGGATAGTGCACAGATAACTTTTTCTTCTTATTTAGCCCTTTTACAATTGGAGGCACCATACAAAAGTAACAATTACTAACATGATCTGTTGGCTCTCTCCAAATCATTGGCACAGCGAAAGGCATAGATGCCTTTTTTCCATTCAACCACTGCTCCAGTGCCGTCCCACAAGAATTGCAGCATATATGTGGTGCCCAGCTCTTGTCCTGGTCTCCTATCTTGCAGCCAAAATACAAGTTGTAGGCTTTCTTAATCATTCCTGTTATCCTCCTTTTTTGTGAGATAAAAGTTATTTCACCGCAGATATAGCAGAAATTATCTGCTTTATTCACACAAGTTCGAGGCATTACTGAGTAGCCTATATAAGCATAAAACGAAATGTAAAGACGCTGTCGAACTACAATCAGCTACAGATACTGCAGCTTTTATGCAGTGAAGTGATGCAATTAAAGGCTAATATTGCATCATCTCAGTATACATGCAATTTTCTATTGGTCACCAGTATCAATTGCGCAATATGCAGCTGAAGTTGCATCATAATTTTGAATGGCTTACGTCATTAGATGGGTGAATATATCATAGAAACTAGAGCCAATCAACATTTTTTAGGGTCATTTTCGTTTTCAGCACCCCAAAATTATGTAAGATTAGCTAATTTTATGCCCAAAACTTTTTACCTGTTGAACAGTGTTATTTCCCCCACTGTATATGCGTATATATAGATGCAAAAGGTGCATTCTGGATTTCTTATACTTTCTGGTGCTGGATTGCATGTGGTTACCAAAGGTACACAGTTATTTGTTTTTTCACTTTGTATTATAGGAGATTTTCTCTTTGTGCTTTCAAGGCAGTATTCATGTTAGTTACTGATGGTTTTGTTCCTGTAACTTTTCTTAAAGAAAGGATTCTGCTAATACTATGAGATGTTTATTTTTGTCTTCTGGGTCAGAGCATATGTAATGGTATCTGGTTTCTGGCTGTGTTTCATGAATCGTTTGATATGTTGGTAGTAATCGCTGAGATAGTTGCATCAGTCAGTGAAGTTCCTATTTATTAAGGTGTGCAGTTTTTCATTCCCATTGGATACTGTGGGGTCTAAAAAACTCACATGTTCTTGAATAGTCCATTTTTCATTTGATTGATGAGTGAAACATATTAGGCAATAAGTGATTTTCTTCACCTTCTGTCCATACAATGAAAATGTCATCAATATAGTGATAGTATATATATTACTTTTGTTGTATGCTGTTAAGGAATTTGTCCTCCAGGTTTGCAATAAACAGGTTGACATTTTGGGGTTCCATTTTACTTCTTATAGCAGTACCCATACACTGAAGATAAATGTCAATATTGTCATTCTAGCTGGGTGCTAGAATGGAATCAATGAGCTGCATAACATCTTTAGAATTGTATTTATGGTTTGGAGATAGGAATCTGTGACAATCAGCAATTTTATCCTCCTTAGGTATGTTGCTGTACAGAGATTCTACATCCATAGTAGCTAGAAGTGTATTTGGTGGTATATTGTGGAGCTTGTTGAGGAAATCAGTTGTATATTGTAATAATGAAGAAACATATTTCATGTCAAAAATGAATAAATATGCCGATATTGATGTGGTTAAAACGTGGATCTTGGTAAAGGTGCACTAGATACATTATAGGTCATACACAGAGGGAGGAGGAGATGAAGGGGTCACATACAGTTGCAGAATGGAGATAAAGGGATTATTGTGCAGAGGCGCAGGATAAAGAAGGTGAAGGGGTTAATATACAGGTCACATAAAGAGAAAGACTGGAGATCAGATTGTAGGAGATGAGGGGCTAAATGTATTTAAAAATGATCTCACAGTCAATTAATACGATCAGCAGCTGCTGCTGCTGATCCATTAATTCATTTTGCATTCACAAATTACAACTTTTGTAAGAGCCCGGGGAGCGGTCAACAATGGAAACAATGGTGTGTGTACATTTGTTCTCGCTGTTATTGGTCCTCACATAGATCACATAGTACAGAGTGGATAGCAGTAGTCATGTCCATAATTCAAGAATATATGCAGCAAGCCCAAGAGTTACAGGCCAGAGTTTATAATTGCTAAAATCAGAACCTTTTAACCAAGAGTCTTAGTTTTAGTATCAAAGTGGCAGGGCCCCTAGGAGATCAAAGAGAGAATCAGTAATGTGAACTACAAGGTATACCAACCTGGAATAAGAATGCCCCTCTAATATACCATGTTAAGTTATTTAAACTCTGGAAGGATCACTAGACTCTCTCAGCAGAAAATTACCAAAAGTATCATCACAGAAAGGTATTCCAGAGGTTAGGATGTTAGAGACCCAGAGAACCTCAGACTTAGAGTAGAGATGAGCTAAACTGCCCTTGTTTCAGTTTGAGCAGGGATTGGCGAAATTCAAAGACGTTTGTATGTCAAACCTCATTGAAATCAACAGGAGCCAAATCTGTCAAATTAAAAATGTGTATTTTCTGAGCTAATAGGCAATGGACAGAAGCAAGTGAATCTATTACATTTATTTCTGTGCAGCATTACCAAATACTTTTCTAACAGTTTCAGTGTTGTGTTTTAACATCTACTGGCATATTTTATTACAATAGGAGTGGATTTATTTTGTTTGCTTTTGGGATAGTTAGTTATTCTTAGTGATCAAGTGCCAATTATTATTTACTCATTTTGTAACTGGACTGCTGAATATGTCCAATTCAGTTCAGATGCTGCAACTTAACTTTCATGGCTCTTTTTTACTCTTTCTTGCACGGTAATACCCCTTTTTTTATATGCAATGGGTTGTCAAGAAAATAGCAGGGGAGGAGGGGTTTGTGGACACTGCACTGGAACATGTAGCAATGTTTTGTTTATTTTTTTTAGATTCCCTTTGGTCGGGAGCACTGATTTTTTAAAAATCACTTACAAAAAAATTTTTTTTATTGCCGGCATATTGATGAGGACAAGAGTCTCCTCCCAACAAACCTGGTCAGTGGTTGTGGGGGTCTGCGAGCAGGGCTTATAGAATGTGACAGCCCCCTTTAAAAATAAGAAGGCCCCCCCAAGACACCAGCCTTTCCCCATGTGAATGAGCAAGGGCTACATAGTAACACTACTCATTTGCAAAAAAATGTAACCCAGAAACAAAGACACCTACATGTTTGACAAGTCCTTTATTAAAAAAATCAACTATTAAACTAAGCCTTAATTATAAATTATTATCTTTGGCAAATAATACATCTATACTGGATGAGGGTGCGTGTCCCTATGCACCAATTGGACAATTGATGAATCTAAAATATAACCTGTATTCAGATTTACAGTATATAAATTGTGTATACTGAACTGTAGTTAATTCAAGACCTATTGGAGTGGAATATACTGCGCTCAGTCATATAACTGGATACAATTACAATTATTTATTAGTAGACCCAAGCTTTACATCCAAATGGTTAATAAACCCAAGCCAATTCAAATCACATACCGTGTTGAATGAAGTTGCGGCAAAAAGACACTGTAGTTTGATCATAAGCCTATCAGATGGAATGTATATTCTCTACTAAAGAGATAGAATTATCCATGGACAGGACTAATTGGATAGTATAATCTATCTTACTACAGATATGTAATATGGGTACACTCATCCACGGGCCTTAATGTCAGCCTCTAATGGACAATCCCATATATCACCATATCCAGTCAAAAATACCTCACTATCTTGAGGAATGCAAATAGTGCACTATAAAGCGCAGTGCAGACCACTCCAAAAAAGGGGGGGAGTAAATTCCATGTGCATTCAAAAAGTGCTCCTAAAAAGGACCCAAAGAAAAGAAAGAAAAGAACTCTACATGTTTCGCTCCAAATACAGAGTTTCGTCAGGAGTATGGAGAATTGAAATCAGATCACAGGAAGCTATATATGAGTTATGATCTATATGACTGAGCACAGTATATTCCACTCCAATAGGTCTTGAATTAACTACAGTTTAGTATACACATTTTATATAAATTTGAATAAAGGTTATATTTTAGATTCATCAATTGGCTTTATTAAAAAAAATAGCAACCACAAAAAATGTTCATCATTGTCATCATTCACAATACTTGCCACTAATCTTCATGGTACTTTTTGCTGAATGACAGCTCCCTGAGCTGTCACCAGCTGTATAAGGGAAGGGTGGGGATACTATATAAGGGAAGGGTGGGGATGACCAAATATGGCCAGTGATGTCACTGCTATCCCTGCTCCTTTGCTTGCATAGTTTGGGATTCCTGGCCATATAAGCAATGTTCTGGTGTTAGCAACAGTTGCTAGGGATGCATCTGCCTCTTCTTAAGGGACCATTGAGAGCCATGGGCTGTCATATATAGAAGTTGTAGAAATACTAACACTGCACTGTGTACACCTTTATCTGCTCCCTATTTTAACAGTTTTGAATGGTGTTGATAGAGAAGCGATAAAAATGCCACCTAACCACCTATTTTTAATGCCTGTGTGAAAAAACCTTAGTAATTTAGCCTCAAGGTGTCTTCAAAAACTCAAAATTGCGTCTCTATATCGCTATATTCCACTCTGTGAAGTTAAGTCTTTCTTTTTCTGGCTATAAGCTGAAGCAGTACATGCAGTGAATGTTGTACATTTCTTCACGTCAGTTTCAGATAAACACACTAAAGGTATTAAGTAAAAGTAAAGTAAAATTTAGTGTTTGGTGTAGGATTGACCATAGCCATAGCACTGGTGTCAGTGGGGAAAAAAGAAAAAATCATAGTGGTGATGTTTTGGAGGGGTGGTTGTTCTACACTGATGCTCTGTGGGGGATGTTGGGGTGGGGACATTGATGCTCAGTATGAGGAAAACAATGCTAATAGTGGGGGAGAAGCATTGTTGTCAGTTGAGGTTTGAGAAAAGCATTGTCAATGGATGCTTACCATGCAGTACACTGTGTCCCATGCTGCCACTCTCTCCCTCTTCCTCCCACTGCCAGAACTATGTATCTACTGTAAGGCAGGAGATCACTCCTCCAGACAATGAGTTTGTAAATCTGGAGCCAGGTGCTCAAACAAGAGTTCCAGCACTCAGAACCTGGACACAGAATGCCCCAGATTGTGTTGAAATCCTTGGGAATCCTGCATGGTTGGAGGACATGGGGTTCAGTGTCAAATAGACCTGCACAATTTATAACAGATAATATGTTCACTGGAATGGGGTCTAAAATAACTCATTTTCTGCTGCAGGCAATACCTTTAACTGAACATTTATAGTATTTCAATCAAGCAATGGATTCAGGTAGGTAGCTTTTCATTTTATTTATTTGCTACTGAATTTTGTGTTTTGCTTGCAGTTCTATTTTAGTCATGTTATATACAATTCACTTTGTGAGTATTTTGACTTATGACAACAGTTTAGTTGGCAAAGAAATCTGCTGTAATAAAGCCTTTTTAAAGAAAATGTAATTTGAAGATAGTAATTTGTGGAGTAGTTAAGTGTATCATGCATAATATTATCTTGCTTAATACTGTTAATAACTGAATTATTCTCACACGATTTTATAAAATATAACAAATTGCAAAAGGTCAGCCCACGCAAAACAGATACTTTAATTCTGACTAGGCCATAGAGAATTGAATCAACTGCTAACTACTCTTAGGGACTGCAGTGGTGAGATATCTTTATCAGAATTTTTCAGTTTCACCCAACTGACACAGCCATTACCTTGGCAAATGATGGGGCCATGTTCTTTTATAAGCTTATCTATATAGTAGAATAAACAAATAATTGGGGAATTTGTCCACACTCCAAGTTTTGATCTTGTAGGAGGGCAGAGATATAGATTACAGTAGAAAAATCTTGACACTGGAGACTTTCAGAGATATTAAAAATTGTAGATGATTTAAAAAATTTGTACCCAAACCAAAATATCTGTTTTGGTTGAGCGCTGGTTATTTAATTCTTTATTCTATATCAGCTGAAAAGTAAAATAAAACAGCAGTACTTTGACATTTCTAAACTTGTGACCACCACTGACCAAACGCTAAAAACACCCCCATAAAACGCATAGGGAAGAAAATATTGTAGAATTACATTCCATACAGCAATCAGTCCAGGGAAAGAATAAAAAAAAGTTCAGAGCTCTAGTATCTGTTAAATCCCAACTCCAGGTTTATGAAAAAGGTTGGTCCAGCCTCTTTCAAAATTAAAATCTGCTTTACCTGCAAAACTTACCTCCTCTCCTACAGGCTTAATTATGTGCTTTAAGAGAATTTTATACATAGTTTCAGGGGTTTGGTTATGCCCAGTACTGTACTACTGTTGTAAACAGGGCACTATATTCTCTTTATTAGGAAATCTATGAGCACAGTGCCACACATCATTTTAGCGTCTGTCTATTTGCCAGCTGTACTGCTCCCTTACCCTTAATATAAATAAAATATTGCTGAAGCAATTTGAAATCATATCTCCAGTACTGCAGTGCCAAATCCAATGCAAGGAGTAAACATGCTGTTTCAACTGACAGTATAGGATGTATCTCTTTTAACAATAACTTTTAATTTCATTACCATGTCAGATAACATTAGACAAAGAAAACAGGTTTGCAATGTTACTGCAATGCACTTATATTGAGGCATACAGAATATCTGTTTATTTTTATGCCTTTGATTTTTTGGTTTCAACTCATCTCATCCTTTTGCTGAGGGCAGTATTAGAGCTCAAATGCCAAACTATGGAATATATTCTTCTGACACTAGCATCTGGCCTCTTGGCAGAATCCTACAGGAATCATACTGGTGTATTTGGAGTTGTATCCGAGTATAGTATATCACGGAAAAGTTGCAGATGGGCTATTTCATCAAACCAAATGCAATATTCTCCCTATTTGTGATTCCGTAAAAATGAGCTTCTATGAATATGCTCTTGGCCAAATTAGTAAGTCATTTATGCAGATATTTGTTATGATTTAGGTAATAAGTCATGAGCTTTAATCATAAAACAATTTTACGTTTCTTGAAATAATAGTGAATGCAACTAGTTAGTAATGTTCATGTTTAGTATATACAGTACATGTACATAAACACTTGTGTTAAAAAAAATAAAACCTGTATTAATACAAATATACTTTAGATTAAACCTAAAAATATCAACTTTCTTTTTTCCTCTTAAAACATGTTTTTATTATTTGTTGCAAAAGGTCTATTGCCATGTCTGCTTACAGTATAATGTATACTACTTCCCAGTGGTGTATCTATATTGCCTCGCTGGCGGTATATCAACCTGTTTACAGCTATGTTGTGCAAGAACAACATAGTATATATTTCTGACTGATATCAATGGAATCAGCCAATCAAACAGTCAACTGCACATGCCACTGCTGCAGTTGGATTGGTTAGCCAACATAGGGTGACATCCAGTTCTAGTAGACACAATAAAGGAAAATATTTTAATGAACTTTCAGTACATGTGTAGGCTAATAATCATCAGTCAGACAGGGCATCGGGCTTGTCTTTAGGCCTTGGTGTTCAGCTATATTTGCAGCCATGTCATAAACTAACAGTATCAAAAAATAAAACACAAAACATTATAGTAACACAATAAAATATATTTAATTAAAAAATGCTTGGCATGTATCTTTTGCAGAACTTTTACATTATTGTATGAGATTTCAAAAAGTTAAACAATATAATGAAAAGTGCTTTAGCATAAGGATGCTCTGCACAGTTATAGAGCTTTATAAACATTTTGCCTGCTTGCTTCTCTAAATGTGTAGATATGTAGTGGCATTTTTAGGCAAAGATTAAGTTTTGTGATATGGACTAAAATAGGAGGGGCTGAGGCAATCTTGTCTCAGATTAGAATAGCAGTACTAATTTCACAAGCCTTTATGAAGCACACAAATAAAAATGTTGTAATCAATGGGAAAAACTGAATTAACTTTTAGAGATTGGTAACAGAGATCATCTCAAATGTTGGGTCTAATATAATGTGCAAGATCAGGGATGGTGAAATGTAAGCTTTGTTCCATACCATCTTTCTGTTCAATAGAAAATAAAAAGAACACAGTGTGGTTAATTTTTTTCTCATCCCCTATGGGCAATCAGATAACTCCTTTAACCATTTGCCCTCCAGAGGATTTACCCCCCTTTCTGACCAGGCCATTTTTTGCGTTACGGCGCTGCATTACTTTAACTGACAATTGTGCGGTCATGCAATGCTGCATTCAGATGAAATTTATGTCCTTTTTTTCCCACAAATTGAGCTTTCTTTTGGTGGTATTTGATCACCTGTGCATTTTTTATTTTTTGTGCTATAAGCAAAAAAATACCGAAAATTTTTGGGAAAAAAACAATATTTTGGACTTTTTGATATTAAACATGTCCAGTAAAAAAAATTTAAAAATCTAATTTCGTCATAAATTTAGGCCAAAAATGTATTTTGCTACATGTCTTTGCTGAAAACAAATCCCAATATGTGTAAATTAATTGGTTTACGTGAAAGTTATAGCGTTTACAAATGGCGATATAGATGCTGGGATTTTTTTTTCCTACTAGTAATGGTGGCAATCAGCGACTTTTAGCGGGACTGCGGACTGACACTGGGGAGAACTAACTTGGTGTCACTGACATCCCCAGTGACACCAATACAGTGATCAGTGCTAAAAAAACAGCACTGACACTGTACTAATGACACTGGGCAGAAAGAGGTTAATGTGAGGGATGATCAAAGGGTTAACTGTGTGTTGGGAGTGTTTTACTAGGGGGCAGAGGGTGTGTGCTTCACTGTAAGCACACTGATCGGGATGGCTGTGCTGTGCACAGTCATCCCAAGGAGTGTGCCCAAGCTGACAGGGAGGAAAACTGTTTGTAAACAAAACAGTCTTCCTCCCCGTCGGTGATTGTCGGTAATCACTGGGTGCCAGTGGGTAATATATATATATATGTGATTTTGAGCACCCGTGCCACCGTGTAGCAGTATATCTGCTATACGGCGGCAGTAAGCGGTTAATCAACATTCAATATTTCACTGCAAACAATAGAATGTTTATAATTCCACAACATGGGAACAGATCTAGCCCTGCTTTAAACCAAACGGCAGAGTTGACTATTCTATATACAGTATCTCACAGAAGCGAGTACACACCTCACATTTTTGTAAATATTTTATTATATCTTTTCATGTGACAACACTGAAGAAATGACACTTTGCTACAATGTAAAGTAGTGAGTGTACAGCTTGTATAGCAGTGTAATTTTGCTGTCCCCTCAAAATAACTCAACACACAGCCATTAATGTCTAAACCTCTGGCAACAAAAATGAGTACACCCCTAAATGAAAATGTCCAAATTGGGCCAAGAGTGTCAGTATTTTGTGTGGCCATCATTATTTTCCATCACTGCCTTAACCCTCTTGGGCATGGAGTGCGCCAGAACGTCACAGGTTGCCACTGGAGTCCTCTTCCACTCCTCCATGATGACATTACGGAACTGGTGGATGTTAGAGACCTTGCACTCCTCCACTTCTCATTTGAGGATGCCCCACAGATGCTCAATAGAGTTTAGGTCTGGAGACATGTTTGACCAGTCATCACCTTTACCCTCAGCTTCTTTAGCAAGGCAGTGATCGTCTTGGAGGTGTGTTTGAGGCCGTTATCATATTGGAATACTGCCCTGTGGCCCAGTCTCCGAAGGGAGGGGATCATGCTCTGCTTCAGTATGCCACAGTACATGTTGGCATTCATGGTTCCCTCAATGAACTGTAGCTCCCCAGTGCTGGAAGCATTCATGCAGCCCCAGACCATGACACTCCCACCACCATGCTTGACTGTAGGCAAGACACACTTGTCTTTGTACTCCTCACCTGGTTGCCGCCACACACGCTTGACACCATCTGAACCAAATAAGTTTAACTTGGTCTCATCAGACCACAGAACATGGTTCCAGTATATATTATATTATATATTATAATCCATGTCCTTAGTCTACTTGTCTTCAGCAAACTGTTTGCGGGCTTTCTTGTGCATCATCTTTAGAAGAGGCTTCCTTCTGGGACGACAGCCATGCAGACCAATTTGATGCAGTGTATGGCGTATGGTCTGAGCACTGACAGGCTGACCCCCCCACCCCTTAAACCTCTGCAGCAATGCTGGCAGCACTCATACATCTATTTCCCAAAGACAACCTCTGAATATGATGCTGAGAACGTGCACTCAGCTTCTTTGGTCGACCATGGCGAGGCCTGTTCTGAGTGGAACATGTCCTGTTAAACTGCTGTATGGTCTTGGCCACCGTGCTACCATGCTACAGCTCAGTTTCATGGTCTTGGCAATCTTCTTATAGCCTAGTCCATCTTTATGTAGAGCAACCATTCTTTTTTTTCAGATCCTCAGAGAGTTCTTTGCCATGAGGTGCCATGTTGAACTTTCAGTGACCAGTATGAGAGAGTGAGAGCGATAATACCAAATTTACACATCTTCTCCCCATTTACACCTGAGACCTTGTAACACTAATGAGTCACATGACACCGGGCAAGGAAAATGGCTAATTGGGCCCAATTTGGATTACTTAGGGGTGTGCTCACTTTTGTTGCCAGCGGTTTAGACATTAATGGCTGTGTGTTGAGTTATTTTAAGGAGACAGCAAATTTACACTGTTATACGAGCTGTACACTCACTACTTTACATTGGAGCAAAGTGTCATTTCTTCAGTGTTGTCACATGAAAAGATGTAATAAAATATTTACAAAAATGTGAGGGGTGTACTCACTTCTGCGAGATACTGTAGAAGGCAAAAAAAAAAGTGGTCCATCGAGTCTACCTGTGTTTTTTGTTGTTTGGAGGGGTGTTTGTTTTTTGTTTTTATTTTTTCTTTGTTATCTTTTTGTCTGAGTATAGATCTATGCTTGTCCTAAGCATGTTTGAAGTTATTTACTGTTGACTGGCTCACTACCTCTGCTGTAAGTTTATTCCAAGCATCAACTGTTCTTTCAGTAAAATAGTACTGTCAAGGTCCTACCTTTTCCCAGAGGTTATGCTGCTCCATATGCTGGCATCCATCTTGGGTTTCTGCAGAGCATGGTGGGAGTCTTTTATGCCTTCAGGCCTCTGCGGTCCATCCCCCAGAGGGGTTTGGTTGATCACATATAAGCCTGTTGTCCGCACGTGCTCTTTGCATTCGTGTCTTGTGTGTTAGTGTTGCAACAGCTCTGTTTATACTCTCGTGACTCTCCTGGAATCTGACTCGGCTTTTGACTAGACCATTCTCTGCATTTTCCTTTGATCTGACCTCTCGTTGCTGAACCCGGCCTGTGACCTGTTATTCTTGTCTACTGTTCTGTACTGTTTGTCCCGTTGTTGTCAACCCAGCCTGCCCGACTATGCTATTGTCTGATCTGGTTCCTACCAGCTACATGCCATTGGCGGCGGCCATTACCGCAGCTGGGGTGTCTCGGGGGCCACGACCTGGTTCCTGGCTGCATCAAGTCCATCCCCACCATCAGGGGCCCTGGTGAAGGGCAGCCTGGGACTTAGACTCCGCGCCCTGAGGGACTCCGGTCTGTGGGTGGTGGTTGTCGTCAGTCAGTGCGTGACCCCGCCACTAGGCCTGCCTGTCCGTTCCACAGTTCCTGCCCTGACAAGTACTTTCTGAGATTAGTTTTGAACTTTCCTCCGATTAGTTTGAGGTCATGTCCCAGTGTTCTTGATTTTGGTTTCATGTTGAAAATACTGCCCTCCTGAACCTTATTCACCCCCTTGATGTATTTAAATGTTTCAATCATGTCTACCCTTTCCCTTCTTTCCTCCAGACTGTACATGTTAAGTTCCTGAAGTCGCTCTTGATATGTTTTATCCCCCAGACCTTTCACCATTTTTGTTACCCGTCTGTGAACTTATATTTTTATTTCAGATGCAAAGAACCCTTTCTGTGTGTAAAGATTACACTTCTTTTTCTCCAGTCACAGAAAGGGCTCTTGTGTCTTTTGTGGTGACCTTGAAAGATAGGTGCACCTTTGGAACATGTTAGATGTTCCACCCGCTGTCACCACAATTTAAAAACAGAGCAGGCATGTGGTGCTCCTCCCACACAGCCGCATCATTCATTCGAATTTCCTGTAAATTAATAGACTATAAGTACTGTCAGCCATTGCATTTGATGGCTTGTAGTACTCAATGAACTAGTGAGCGCTGCTGGAAGGTCATTGCTGTCAAGTAACTACCTACCTGTATGAGGTAGGGCATACAGCTAGCCTGAGAGTCTGCCAGACCTGAGATTGAACCAGCAATCTGCTGATTGTGCATGCAATATTCTTCAGGCTGATTAGAAAAAACATTGAGTATACAATAGGGACAGTAGAAAATTCTTAATGTACCTCAAAGGGACAGTGGAAAGTGGGGATTTTAGTGTGCCCAACAAAATTCAAAGAAAATAATCCATAAAAAATATGTATTTTTATTAACACATCAAAAACAGCATATCATATACTGTAAATATATGTAACATTAGCTACAGTCTGAAATCAGGGGTACATGTCTAACTTAATTGTGGAGGAAGAGAGGTGGATCATCCTTGAAGAATACCACTCCATGTAGATTCACTCTACACATGGACACAGACAAACAAATAGCTGTTTCTTCAGGATAAGAGAAGGTAGGAACAAAGTTTGTTAAAATCATTGAATTGAATATAGATCACCCAGAAGTGAATTTTGTTTTTTACTCAACAAAAGTGGAGTTGCTCTTTAATAAAAATATATATTTCTATGGATAATGTTTCTTGAATTGTGTTGGGTACACTAAAATCCCCACTTTTCACTATCCCTTTGGGGTAAATGGGGATTGTTTATGATTCTATTGATATATATATTTTTTTTTTAAAGAATATTTTTTGGGTTTTGACAGAAATAAACCAATCATATTATCAAGACATTTAAGATACAATTGCCACATCAAGTCAAGTCGGAGAGGTAGAGGTGCAGCAAAAAAGAAAATATACATTCAGCATGTTGAGAGCAGTTATTAGAAGGCATTCATATGACATTGAATTATAAAGTTGATATGAGTAAGTAATAAAGAGAGTGGTATATGTGAGTGATGGATATTTAGCTTATGCGTAGGTGAAGAGATAATAGGGGCCAATATAATGTGTGTAATCGTAGGGTAAGGTGGAGATGAGGTCGACCAGTAAATGCTGGTAGATAATTAGGGTGTCACAGAAGGCATTTGCTATCCACCAACGACCTGCCAGAAAGAAATGATAAAAGAAGTGTCTGTGGCCTCGGAATCTATGATTAGGTAGAGAGGTAAGAGAAAGGGAAATCAAGAGGCCCAAAGGACAAGAGATGTAAAGAGTGAGGATTAATAACAGATAGAGTAGTCAGATTTGTTAAGTGTGTTCAGATTATTGAAAATTGAAGGCCAAAATGATATACAAACTGAAATAAAGGAGAATAGAGGAGAAAAGAGATATTACCCGGGAGGCCTAGTTAAGTTAGAACAGAGGGAAAGGGATGAGGAGGAAGGTAAAGAAGAGAGGAGGAGAGAAGGAAGCCAGTGTTTACGGGTTCCGCCATAGGGAATGTAGCCGAGATGGCATGTTGCACTTGCTTACAATACGTCTATGGTGTAAATATGGTGTCCATGGGAAAAGAGGCCGAGAGAGGAGACATGAGAGAAAGGGTGAGAAACAACAATGCATTATAACAGCTCATCCATCAGAATCAATATCTATTAGATTAGTAGGAGAAGACTCCGATAATATTGGGATCGATGAGGAGTTCGTTGAACGGTTTAATAAATAAGGATTTTGGAGATAAGATGTAGGATTCCCATTTACGAAAATAAGAGGACTCCTTTGAGGAGGTCGGGGAGGTGATTAGGTTAAGTCTGTCAAGACGTAGAAGAGAATGAAGTTCCTGTTTGACGTCTATTAAGGTTGGAGGATAGTTGGAGACCCATTTCCGGAGAATGGCCCGTCTGGCTATTAGAAGTGTTGTAGATATCCACGGCTTATTGTTTCTGAAAGATGAGGTTTGGGAAGAGAAGAGGCCAATGGCTGGCTGTTCCAGGAGGCTGAAAATGAGCGGTAGTGGGTTCATGGGTAGCTGGATGGTAGTGAATATGGTTATAAAGTTGACCATTTGTTTCCAGAATGAAGAAATAGCCGGTCATAGCCTGTGTCTGAGTCTGTGATACAATGATGGTTTTTGACTTCGACAGAGAGAGCAAGTAGATAGAGCCGGATCAGTTTTTGAATAGAGACAGGGCATATAGGCACGGTGAAGAATCTTGAGTTGTTGTTCCCGCCAGAACTCATTGTGGTTGAAGGCACATGTGGAGTTGTATCCTGATAATAGATGGTCAGCTGTAAATGCATTTCCAAAGTCCTTGACCCATGATCTCACAGCGTTGAATGTCTCAAAGGGTTTGGCGTACAGTAAATTCAGAGGTCTGTATATGTTCGATATTTTGTATTTTCGCGAGTTTGCTAGGACCTCAATGAATGTAGATTGAAATCTTATAGACCTCGTAGGTGCCACAGAGTTGACAAACTTTCTTACTTGGAGCATGTAGAAAAAGTGGTGTGCTGGTAAACCGTAGGTGAGTAGGACAGTATTAAGAGGTTTTGGGGAACCCGTAGAGGTATCATATACTGTAAGTGCTGTACCAAAGTTAAGTCTTGAGTCTTCCAAATACCATAGGCTTCATATGGTTGAGGGGGAGTAAAGGAAGGGTTATGGTGAATAGGAAGAAAACGAGAGAGCCACGGAGATACCCCCAGCTTGCGCCTGACTTCTCTCCATGTGATAAGGGTGTCGCGAATGAGTAAATTATGCTTTAGATAAGGTGGAAGAGAATTAACATTGGAATGTAGTAAGGCCGAAAGATCGTAGGGATGAGTTATTGCAGATTCAATGTGGTGGTTGGAATAGGTTGAGGAGTGGGTGAGCCAGTCCAGGCATATACGAAGTTGACATGAGAGATTGTAGGCTTGAACATTTGGGAGACCGGAGCCCCCCTGGCGAGTGCTGTACGGGGACGTTTACCTTTCCATAGAAAATTTGTGATTGCTCGGTTTATCCTTGTAATGTCGCTGTGTCTAAGTAGGAGAGGTATGGCCTGGAGTGGGTAGAGAAGTTTTGGAAAACTCACCATCTTAAAGAGGTGGGATCTGCCCAGGAGTGAGAGTGGTAGATCCTTCCACATTTCCAGTTCCCCAATAATTTTAGTGATCGTAGGCATGTAATTTAGCTCATAAAGAGATGAAGCTAGTTTCCCAATCTTTATGCCTAGATAAGTATTATACGTGGTGGCAATTTTAAAACTTGACTTCTGCATCCACATCGGGAGGTGAGAAAAGTGGAAGCACTTCACTTTTAGAGAAATTTATGCGAAGCCCTGAACAGAGGCAAAAGGATGAAAAAATCTGTTGACTGTATAGGAGTTCAAGAGATGGGCATGAGGTAAAGATTAGTATGTCATCTGCAAACAAGGAAAGTCTGAACTCCTGTTGTCCTATTGTAATACCGTGAAGATTAAAGTGGGATAATATGAAGCGTGCTAGTGGCTCAAGAGCCAAATTAAAAAGTAGGGGGGATAGAGGGCAACCCTGTCTGGTGCCCTTATGAAGTTTGATGGGGTTAGATATGTGGCCTGCTGCTATGACCTGGGCTGTGGGTGATGAATACATGGCTTGGATCAGATGTAGAAAGGAACCCTCAAAACCAAACTTCCGTAGTGCTAGGAAGAGCCATTCAAAGTTGACATTGTCAAATGCCTTCTCGGCATCTAATGAGACGATTGCTGCGTCTAGATTTGTGTCATTAGAAGCTTGACTCAGGGTAAATATCACCTTGAGAATGTTTGAAGCCACCGAACGGCCCTGTATAAACCCTGCTTGCGATGGATGGATAAGGGTAGGTAAGATAACTGCTAGGTGAGAGGCGATAATTTTTGAGAGGAGTTTTGCGTCGAGGCTCAGAAGAGAAATTGGCCTATATGATCCTAGCTCCGTCGCGTCTTTGTCTTTTTTGGCAATTAATTTATTGTGGGCTTGGAAACTGGAGGGAAGGTAATCTCCTCCCTCCTGAATGGTTTGGAATACCAATTGTAAGGTAGGAGAAAGGGTTTCGGCCATGAGCTGGTAAAATTCGGCTGTATAACCATCTGACCCCAGGGCTTTACCAATCGTAAGTGATTTAATGGCTAGAGATATATCCGCCTGAGTGGGAGCGTTTAAAGCTTACAGTGTGACTGGGTCTAACTGTGGCAGAGGGATAAGATCGAGATAGGAAGTGGCCTTGGCCGTGTCTATAGGGTCCGAGCCATATAGAGTTTGGTAGTAATTTTCTAAGATGGAGATAATGTCTGAAGGGTCGCTTTTTAGTGATCCCTGTGGATCCTTTAAAGATGTAAAAAGGGTAGGTGTAAAAGGTTTTCTACTAGCAGCTTGCCCAGCTTGTTGCCAAATTTATGGAATAGTAGGAGTAGGTCACTGTGGGATTGGTGTGTGGCTTCTTGAGCTGCTGCCCATGTGTCGAAGTATTTTTTGGCCTCTGACCATGTTTTCCTATTTTCATGTGAGTTGAGACTTGCCAAGTCTTTCTGTGCCCGTCTTAGGCGGAGGCTGGCTTCTTTAAAATTTCGGAGAAGATTTTTCTTGTAAGTGGAAGTAAACGCTATGATTCTACCTCGTAGTACCGCCTTGCCTGTCTCCCAAAAAAGATTAGGGTTAGTTTGGTGTTCTGAATTTGTGCTGCAGAACTCACTCCAGGCAGTATTTAGTACTCATAGAAGATCCTGATTCTTTGCCAGGAAAGAAGGGAATCGCCATGTACGCGAATGTTGGTTGTTCTGTGAATGTTGTATAAGTATGGAGATCGGGGAGTGGTTTGAAATCGCTATGCCGTGTATTTCGGAGTCTTTGATGTGTTGTAATAGGATGTTGTTAGTTGGTGGACGGGGGAAAAAAGAGAAATTCTCTTCATTCTGGATCAGTTAGGCGCCATACGTCCGTGAATTGTACTGCTTCTGTGAAGTTGTTCAGAAGCGTATGTGTTGATTGGGGGGGGGGGGGGAATGAATGGGCAATTTGGGTTAGAAGGTTTTGATTTATCTTCTAGCGCATTCATACATTGGTTGAAATCCCCTCCCAACACCAGTGGAAGATTTAAAAAATTTGATAAGTTCAAGGACAGATTTTGGAAAAAAGGCTCAGGTGAGGAGTTTGGGGCATATATGTTAACCAGTACTAGTGGGGAGGAGTCTATTTTGATGTGAGCAGTAATGTAACGTCCCTCCTCATCTGTAGCTATGTTTATTATGTCTGGGGTTAGGCGTTTATGTATGAGGATGATTACTCCTGCTTTGCCGCTGGGCGAGGGTGACCCCAGCACCCGTCCCACCCAAAATTTTTTCATATGCGTGAAATTGGATTGTTTTAGATGAGTTTCTTGGAGAAGTGCGATATCTGTTTTTAAACGTTTAAGATGGTGAAGGACGGCCATGCGCTTATGGGGTGATCGCAATCCCTTAACATTGCATGATACTACTCGGGGCATGGGAGTGTGATTATGAAGGTGTTCAGATAGGAATTAGAATCTCCTCAATGGGGCGGCGGTTTCGCAGCCTCATCCCTATAGTCGCTCTTCTCTAGTTGCCTTATAAGAGAGTAGGGCATAATGGGGTCTCGGGGTAAGTGTGAAATGGAAAAAAAGAAGGAAGGAGAAGGAGAAGAGGAGGGAGGAAAAGCAAATAACAGGGGGACCCAACAGGGGTCTATTGTAAGAATAAAAGTAACAACAAACTGCGTGGGTATCATGAACTTCACCTTGTTCCGCATGATGTCTCCTATTGTTGGCGTGCGTTACCGGAGATGAAAGGGTGTAAACCTGCACCAGGAGGTTGCATAATTGGGTACTGAAAGAGGAGAGCCCCCGATAGTGGTGGGGATCACCATTGTTAAATGAGTCAGGTCACCCTATTATTATCAACATTGCAGCAGCCAAGGAACATATTAAGGCACTACACAGTCAACAAATTAAGGCAAGGAAAGAAATAGAACCCGAGAACACGAAATGCAACAGACAATCACAGCTGGAGAAATGTCATATGCAACCTAAAAGTACTTTAACATAAGAAATTAATTGCTCATAGGGCATTCAAAGGAGGTGGTTTTTGACCATCAAGATCGTTTTTGCTTCGCCGAGATATAATTAATTCGTTGGCGCTTTGGTGGTTCCTTTCGTTGGCTATGCTGGTCTCGCAGGCCGGGGTCTCGTGGGGAATGCTGTGGCTGCGGAGGACCCAAGATGTTGGATAGATTGTTTTGAAAGTACTGTAGGGCTTCCTCTGGGTGTGTGAATAATTTGGGTTCTCCTGTGGGCGTAGTGAAGCGGAGTGTAGCAGGGTATGCTAGGGTGAATTTGACCCCTTTTTGAAATAGTGTGGCGCAGACTGGTTGGAATGCTTTTCTTTTGCAGGATACTTCTTGCGAATAGTCAGCGAATAGTAGTAACTTATACCCATCTAGCTGCAGGGACCGAGAATTGCGAAAAGAATTTAGCATAGCCACCTGGTCTGCGTAGTTGAGATATTTGACTATTATTGAGTGCGGCGTACGTCTATCATTTGAGGGTGCGCCTAATCGGTGTGCCCTTTCAACTTGGCAGGGTGCCATGATTCTCAATGCCGCAGGAATGCACTTAGAGCAGATATCGGATAAGAGACCCGAGTTGTAGGATTCTGGGAGACCCAAAACTCGCAAATTGTTTCTGCGGGAATGTTTTTCTAGGTCGTCTAACTTATCCAATATATTCTGTTGCTTGCGTTTGGATTGCATGGCACTTGCCTGCATGGCTTGAACCTCATCCTCTAAGTCGGATAGGCAATGTTCAACTTCTGTAATGCGTTTGGCGTTGTCCCCCAGGTCACTTCTAAGCTGTTCTATGCCCTGTGTCACGGCTCTATCTACTGCCTGAGTAATGGTAGGTAGCAACAGAGAAGCCACAGCCTGTGCTATCTTTTCATATTGATCTGTGGGACTACTGGGCACAGCATGTCCTGTTGGTGGAGTGTGGGGTGGCTGTGCCTCTCTCCTACCTGATCCTGGGTCTGGTTCTGTGTCCATGGTGTCCATCCTGGGAGTGGGGCTGCTGTCATCACGGATGGAGCTGCTGCTGTTGATGCTGGCTTTGCCTGTGTTTTTATTGCTGCTGATAGCAGCGTGATCGGTGGCCATCTTGGCTGCTGTGGGGGGAGATCTGTCCCTCAGTGCTCAAGGAGCGGGATCGTGGCCGGGTGTCGCCGGCTTTATGTACCGATCCACAGCGGATCGGATAGGGTATGTGACGGGGTGCTCCCATGCCTGTTACCACTGTCCTCTGATGCAGGAGGCAGTATTTTTATGGGGATATGTCCAGAGCCGCGGGTATCCACTCCTACCTCATGCGGCGCCGTAACTGGAAGTTCATTCTATTGATATTATTGGGGACGGTGCCATCTTGTTACTATGCCAAGGTCTACCACTTAACTTGTGACTTATACAATAGGAAACATTTATGTGTTGATACAAAGTGATCACATAAGCTCTTTAGTTTCTTCTTCTAATGAAAAATACATTCCATTCAGTCAGTACTTCCTTATAGCTGAGGTCTTCCATATTCCCTATTAATTTAGTTGCCCTTCTCTGTGCCCATTCCTGTCCCACACCATTGTTTTTATGAGCTGGTGCCTAAAACTAAACTGTTGTTTAAGTTGAGGTCTTCCTATATGCTGTACAGTGGAAAGATTGTGTCTTATTTTCTGTTTAACAAATCTATAATGTATAAAATGCATAAATCTGTAATATACATAGATGTGATTTTGACAGCCATTGCTTATGTTAAAGAATTAAAACATACTGCATAAGGACTAATGTTAACATAACCCACTTTTTAAAATATGCAATATCTTCAGTCTTCAGAATAGCTTTTCTTACTTTAAGAATGATATACGGTAATTCAGTTGCAACACACAGAATCCACTCCCTCACCACTGATTTCTGATGTTTTGGATAGACTTGCACTAATCAAGTTTCACAAAGCTCATTTGGAACTTACAGGTTCAATCGAGATACATCCATGTACATCCAAAGTCAAAAACAATTCTACAACCTGGATAGTGGTTTTGTGAATATACAAGTAAATAAATAAGTGCACTTGTACACCAAACTTTAATATCAGTACCAGTTGATCAATTTCCCCTAGCATGTTTATGAAGCAAAAAATAAATCAAACAAAATACAAGGAAGGTCAAAGATTAAATGAAAAAATTTATTTATTGTTACAACAAAATTCAAAGTCGACATATTGCTTAAAATATGAGCTCTGTGTGAAAATCCCCAATAAGATAAAAGAACAGTGATAATTTTAAATATGACATGCTTTAAATATATTATACAGGGAATTTCCAAAATGGTAATCCTGCCAGAAGAGATCCCAAAGCATTTCAATTACAAGAATCACAATCTTCCTCAGGCGGAAAAAGGTTATCTTATAGCAAAAGGGGAATTAACCTAAACCAGAGCAAATTAAAAAGTCCAAGAGTTCTCCCTCACTGTATTGGCAACAGGGGTGGCAGGATGAGTTGGCTAGGGCCTTCAAGAAGCCATGTAAAGGCAAGCCATTGGAGAGGAGGAGGGCCATATGCTTTAAAAATACAAGCAAAAGAGATCCCATATCCAAAAGAAAGGATGCTCGCTGGTATTTTTATTTTAGGATCAGGGTACCTATATAGGTTGTAAATCCTCAGGGAATTATATGCATATCAGATGAATCACATGTCTGCTTCCATTGAGGTGCACCCATTGGGCCTGTAAGCAGTGCTGGTGCTTACAAGCCCAATGGGGGATTGCAAAGGAAAAGATTTGGGGGTACTTACAATTTTTCAGACAATTGTAAAATGTGCAAACAGTGTGGCCAAATAGTGTGAAAAGTGATTAGAATTTTATGGTGTATCATTAGAGGGTTCACCAGCAGGAAAAAGGAGATCTTGATTTCACTATATAGCTCTTTAATTAGACCTAATTAAAAATACTGTCTCCACTTCTGAAAAACCTTCCTTACAAAAAGATATTGATAAGATACAAGTTCAGAGCTAGGCAACAAGAATGATGAACGATCTGGGGAATAAAAAATATATCAAGAGAAACTTCAGGAACCTAACATGTACACTCTTGAGGAAAGAAGAGGAAGGGGAGACATGACTGAAACATTAAATAAAGAACACAGGGACATGACATGAAACTAGCTGGAGGAAAGCTGAAAACTAATCTTTTAAATTATTATTCTACAGAAAGAGTAGTTGCTGTTTGAAATAGGCTTTCATCAGAGGTACTGTAGTGAGTCAGCCAGCAAGGAATGGATTCAGACCTGTTGGGAAAGACATAGATCTATACTCAGACGAAAAAAAAAAAAGAGTAGGGCAGAATTGGTGGACCACTTGGTCTTTTTCTGCCATTACTCTTCTATATTTCTATGACTAACTTGCTGTTTACTAAACAGGTGCAAATTTAGAGTCAGCAATGCAAAAGAGGTTTAATATGGCATGCATACATTGCAAAATAATACAAACATATTATGAAAGCTGAACAAATATGTACTCTTCACTGACCTGTCTCTGTGGCTCATTAAGGGTGCCATGTGCCTGCATAGCTTAATCTCTAAAAGACTTTATAACAACAGAAACCATTACTTCATTACTTCAGTTCAAAACACAAACAAATATTTGCACTTACTGTATCCTCATAGACAGCATCCCTCTCAGTGAAATCAAGAGTAGCTCTGGTAAAACAGGCCAATGTCTGGAGGGATCCAAGGCCTGAAGACAAAGAGCCACCCTGCTGAAACTGCAGTAGTAGCATGTCAGAAAGTACTCCCTACAGGAGGTGAGTATTCAAGAGACGTTATGTCATTAGGCTTCTGCCCAGATGTCCACATGCCAATTCTGACAATGGTGGACCACTCACCTGGCTGCAGAGCACTTGCCAATCTGCCTATCAGGTGTGGTCTCTCTGAGCTATTGAAAGGGGAAAGTTAAAGAACTAATCTTCCCTAGGCCTGTCCTGGAACTGAGTGAGCTATGAAAAATGGAGTTAAAGGGACCTGCACCTGCTCCTGAGCATAATGAGTATTTGGGCACTCCACTGTATAGCTATCTTGAAAATTACCATAAAATTTATACAGCAAGACATCCTCCTTTGTAGGTAATTTTTCCAAGAGCCATACTTTACTGTAACCACAGTGCTTTAGTACCTGAACTGCAAGCTCAGTAAATATTGATTCATTTTTAGCCAGAGAATGGTTATTTTGTACTGGCTATTGCGTCAGTTAGAAATTGTTAGGATATTAATTAAATCCCACTACTTTCAAATCCTAGTCTTCTCACTCATGTTTAAGAGGTTTCATTGAATTCCAGTTACAGTATGCAATCATCCCTTAAAATATACAGTATGTTAAGTGCAAGTACAAAGATGTGCCCATCATTAGCTTAAATGTATTAAAAGGAAAAACTCTTTTTTATAACATACATTTGGAAAGAGTATTGTAGCACTTTTCCAACTGACCATTGTAGAAATGACCCTCAAAGCAGCAAGGCAGACTAGCATTTAACTTCTCAGAGTGGGTCCTTAGCTTATTGTGTGTTAAAATAAACAGTTGAGCACTAGTAACTTTAAACTTTCCAACTTTCCTGTAGTTTATGGAACTGATAAACTTGTGGCAAAAGGATTAAGGGCACAGGATATAAAAAGGTAGAAAAATACCCCAGGCCTTCAGAAAACACCAAAATTGATAGTGGCTCATTAAGAGCAGCAGGTAGCATACAGGAATATATTATTTCTGAACAATTAAATTACTTGTGGAGGCTACAATATATATACCGCTAACCCAGCCCTATTACTGAGAGGTCATTAACCCAAATGTAATATAACAAGAAGAATTTATAGTGAAATAACGGATGTTCACAGATGACCAAACAGTATTACATTACATAACACCTACAAATTCTAAAATCAAGCGCATTTTATTACAAAATCTATTAAAAATATACAAGACAAGAGACATAGCCCTGAATATCAAAATAACATATACAAATAAAAGCAACAATGATGTTTATCAGAAGTTGAAGTATGGACGTGTTTGAGTTTCATGGTGGTGCTCAGAGGCAACATGGACTCGGATGTTTGGCGGAGAGCTTTTTAACTTTTGTTCTCTAATACCCAACCTGTAGACATCCATATGTTTCCATTTTTTTTAGAGGTCCTGAGTGGGACTTTATATTGAAGGTGATAACCCTTGCTCACTTTATACACATTTATTTGGTATATGTGATACATCATGGTGCTGTAACAAAGGTTGACCTAAAGAGTGATTTAATCCCAAATCTGGATTAGTGACAGCATGAGAGGTGTGGAGCATCTTGTACATATCTGAGAATCCCAGGTCATTCCTTATGTTTTGCCATTCCATGTTTGTCTCCCCACAACCCAGAGAGAAATATGAAGTCTTGAAGAAGTGGTAGGGACCCCAAAGCGCATCAACACCGATTTATAATGAACGCCATCTTGGATTTTTATGTTTACGTGTTATTTTTATATAAGGGGCTATATCTCTTGTCTTGCATGTTTTTAAAAGATTTTGTAATAAATGTATCTTCATATTAGAATTTGTAGGTGTTATGTAATGTAGTAGTGTTTGGTCATCTGTGAACACCCGTTATTTCCCTATAAATTCTTCTTAGCAGATATCATACAGAGGCTCCATGAAAGAAGGATGTCATTGTCTGTAGAAGCCATACTGGTTGGCTCCTTAAGATCAGACAATTTAGATTTCAGTGATCCTTAAACGTTGAGTAATCAGGTCTTCATGCAATGTCCATCTGGCTGCTACCTCTCCCAAACTCTCCTGGACACTCTTCTGTATGGCAGACTCATCTGAAGTAGCTGTCTTTAATAAAAGATTTCTTAGGCCTTAGAGTGCAAACCAAGCCTCACCCGGATGGAGAAGCCACGCTGTCCCAATCTCTGGGTCATAGAGGCCACCAAACCCGAACGAAACAGGAATTGCGGCCCCTGTGCACTGGTGAGACATGAAAACGCCAGAAAACAAGGACACAAGAGAGATTAAGAGTATGTAGAGGGAAAATGGAAAAGTAGTGTAAAGGAAAAGAAAAGAAAAGAAAAGGTGTGATTAAATACCAGTACAAGAAAGCTCTATTTGTGTGAAAAAAATTATAAATATTTCATAAGGGTACAGTGTTGCATGACTATGCAATTATCATTCAAAATGCAATAGCACTGATAGCTGAACAATAGCCTGGGCATAAAGAAGGTAAAAATGCCTGGTAGGCAAGTGGTTAAACTAAAGCAAATATATATCATCTGGCTATTTTAAAAGATATTAGCTGTTTGAGTAAGCAGCACAGAGAGTGTACTTAGTTGTTTTTACTGTTATAGCCTTGACATCTGCTTAAAAGACAACTGTACTTTAATATATAATATAGTATTATACCTGTTTTGCTCCCATGAACAAAGTATCCACCTCCAGATGCATACTTACCTGAATCCCATATTAACAGTTTGCTGAAATTTTCATATCCCACAACTGAAATTGTGCATTTTGTTGGTTGCTCTTGCACATCTGATCCCCATAAACTACTGCAGAGCTGTCTCCCAAGCATCTTCTGTATCAGCAGATAGCCCCTTAGAAGTCTACTGGGATTTAATGAGAAGGCACATACAGTTGAAAGGAACATTTTGGAGTGAACATTGCTGTAGGCCATAGAATCCAGGTAACCCATCCTGGGTTACATTTGTTCAGGGGGGCCTAGGCAGGAAGGATTATTGTACTGTTATCTTTAAATCCCATAAAAGTTTAATTAGTTCTTTTGAATTATCAGGAGTTATTTGGATAGATTTTCTATTTTCTGTATTTTTTGCACTATGATTTATATTACTGAGGCAATTGTGTGGGTAAACTGGAATATAATACTGTTCTGCAAAAGTTTGGCATGTAGAATATAGGGTTCAGAAATGTTAATCACAGCTGCCTTCATCAGACAGCTTTATTAAGATCAATGTTTTTAGTCACCAAATTAGATCGGACCTAAAGCAAACTTCCCAGCAGTTATTAGCTCAAGTCCACATTTGCTGGAAAAATCAGATACCTTCACGTGTTTGGCAATAGCTTGGAGTTACACAATATCTATATCATTTTTCACAGCTTTGTCATTAGCTGGTAATGATTTGATTATTTTGCAGATGAATCACAGTATAAATCTCTTTCACAAACACTACTTCCAAATATTAATCAAAACCATTAAGGCAAAGCAGTCAGTGCAAATTAAAAAATTTGCATGTCTAAATTAAAAATGACAGTAATACATCATAAATAAATCTCTAAAATTCTCTGTATTCTCCTATTCTGTATTTATAATAAGCTTAAGAAATATTTTCTTTCTAATAATGAAATGTGTATATTTCCTCATATGGATAATATCATGAGTAGGGTTAATAGATTGCAAGGACATTGAGATGCTGTCATCACTTTAATTTTACCAATCTTGTTACACTTTTTGTAGAATCTACATCATGTTTTCACAGCCTCCTGAGTGCTTAAATTAATGTAAGGCATTAAATTTTTCTGAGGTCTATGGGGAATGCATGCTGTTAGAGAATTAGCTACCATAGATGGGAACTCTTCATACTGCCATAATTCTTTACAACATACCACCTTAAAGTATTTGCAAAGGCAGGACACACAATTACTCACAAACATCCCTTTTCCTTCTAAATCAATATTGCAAAGGGCTGCACAAACTATTGGCACTATATAAATCCAGTATAATAATAATATCTATAGTGAGAAACTGTGACAATATCACCAGACTTGGGGCAGCTGCTGGGAACTCAGTTCTGATTAATGTTGGCAGACCCCCAGAACTACTTCCCTCCACACACAACGTGTGGGCAGGCTCTTGGTAGTCAGGGCAACAGCATTAGTTTGCAGGGAAGAATTCAAAGCATGCATGTGGAGTGGGACAGAGATGGGTAGGGATAGGCCAAGTTCTGTAGTTCAGCAGGCAAGGCTGACATTTGTTGGGATGTCAGTGCAACAAAAGCATTGTTTTGGCAACATGACAGAAAGTTAGGAGCACACTGGATTTCTTGCATATCAATAGTTGTATTTTTCTGTACTTGCATTGTTTTTTTAAAGAGATAAACATGGAAAAAAGTGATTTTATTGCAGAAATGTAATGCATATTTTTTTTAATTAATTTTGCCCAAATAGGAGGAACATTTTGCTATGGTAGGAGATATCTTTCATTCCTAAATATAGAGCAGTCCACAGAAATTAGATGGTTGTTGGACTTGTAACATGCTAAGAGTTTTTTGTTAAACAATTAAAAAAAAAACAAAATAAAAAAAGGTAAGCTGCAGATTTTTTTTTTAGTTTTGCTATGTAAATGAGGACTGGTAACAGATGTAAAATAGGTGTTTTCTCAGTTTGGCTGCAATAAACCTGAAACAAAGTGATTCAAAACTGCTTTTTCTTTGGATAGATTATGTATGTGTTAGAACGTCTGTAAGTTTTTTATTGCACTTTTCAGGGAGTTTTTCATTAGTTCCTGTCCTGGTATCACATAACTTAATTGGAGGCTGATCAGAGGGCTTCCCTTGTCTCTTGTCCAGGCACCCCTAAATGTAGTGACAGAGGTACAAGGCTCAAAGAAGCATGGGTGTCAATAGCTTAGTAGCAGGTGACTGCCAGGGATAGAGACGTAGTCAAGGTGATCCAGGGTCATACACAGTAAGGCAGAAGGAAACAAGGTCAGGTAGCATGCCGAGGTCAGTACCAGGAAAGCAGGCATAGCAAGGTCCAGTAGCAAGCTGAGGTCAGTACCAGGGTGCAGGCAGAGCATAGTCAGAGGTGAGCTAAGGTTGCTATCCAAAATTTACTGAGCAAGGTCAGCAGCAAGCCAGGTCAGCAATGGAAGGTCAATCAGCAAGAGCAGGAGCACAGACACAGGTCATGGGGAAAGTAAAAAATATCCAGCGGTTAGCACACATCAGAACCTGCTTTAACCACTTGCCTACTGGGCACTTTTACCCCCTTTCTGCCCAGGCCAATTTTCAGCTTTCAGTGCTGTCGCACTTTGAATAAGAATTGCTCGGTCATGCAACACTGTATCCAAACAAAATTTTTATCATTTTTTTTAGACTGTTAGAGCTTTCTTTTGGTGGTATTTAATCACCACTGGGTTTTTTATTTTTTGCTAAACAAACTAAAAAAGACTGAAAATTTTGATTAGAAAAAAGTTTTTTTTAGTTTCTGTTATAAATTTTGTAAATAAGTGAGGCTGCAGTGCTGAGCACTGATAGGCTGCACTGATGGGCACTGATAGGCAGCACTGATGAGGAGGCACTGATAGGTGGCACAGATGGACATTGACAGGCAGCACTGAAAGGCAGCACTCATATATGGTGCTGATAGGCAGCACTGATGGGCACTGATAGGCAGCACTGACTGGCACTGATTCGCACTGTTAGGCAGCACTGATGGACACTGATAGGCGACACTGACTGGCACAGATAGGTGGCACTGATTGCAAGCACTTATGGGCACTGATAGGTGTCACTGACTGGCACTGATAAGCAGCACTGACTGGCACTGATAGTTGGCACTGTAAGGCAGCTCTGATGAGCACTGATATGTGGTATTGATGTGCACTGGTATGTGGCATTGATGGGCACTGACAGGTGGCAATTATGGGCACTGACAGGTGGCATTGATGGGGCTACACTGGTCATCAGGGCACTGATGGTCAGTGTAGATGTCCCCTCTGCGGAATGATGCTTACCAGCTTTCCTCTTCTCATGCAGTCCTCCCAGAAAAAGAGAATTGCCACCCTCCTGTCATTTCCTTATATGGTGGGAGGGAGGTGGTTAAATAGGTATCTTGGCACCATTTCCGGGACTGGACATGTGTGGGCATGCGCCAATGCCTGTGATGTGTGTGTCGCACTGGCACACAAAGGTGAGCTGACGTGTTAGTGCATGTTGGTTACTGGCCTGAGCTTGTCTGTATGCTGGAACATTTGCATGAGTATTAACTGCATGAGTATGAGCATTAGATGCAAGAGAATGAGCATTGAGCCTGGTACACACTTAAAGTTATTTTTTTTTTAATGGATGAACAAAAAAAACTTGTTAGTGCAGCAATCTCCCCGACTGTGCCTTTGTGTTCTGACAGGCCCCCCCCCCATATCCCCCACAGAACACATTAATCAATGCTTGCAGCATGTCCCTTTGACAAAAGCTGGTGATTAGATAGGTTCTTATAAGACATTTCCCCTTGCCCTCATTTCTTAGTGCACAGGGATGAAAAGAGAAGGGAAGTACCCCCTGTAAAAACAAAGACAACAATAAAATGCTAAAGTTGGTCCCTCCCAGGCTTCTTTCTTCTACCTCCAGGCTAAACATTTCTTCTTTTCCTTAAAAATTTCCTTAACTTTGGAAAGATCTACCAATTTTTACCATTTGTACTCACAGTCCTACACAAACCCACCTAATCACCCCTGTATATAAGATACTTTTTGAAGTTGACCCTCTTAAGGAATACTTTCATTTTTATATGATAAAAATGGATTATGGCCCTTCAACACCCTGTTCCCTTATCAAACTGGCATAAAATATGGGACATATATGGAAAATATTTACAAAACCCTGGATGCTCTACACTCTTATAGCCAGATTGTTCCAGAGATATATTGGCGATATAAAAAAGATAAAGGGACTTTGGCCCATACATTTTTGTACTGTCCTCGCATACAACCTTATTGGTTCCCAGTTCTCCAAGTCTTACAACAAGTCTTAGACATGCAATTTCCTTTAGATCCACTCTCAAAATATCAAAAAAACTTATAGTGTACATATAAATGGCAGCTAGGAGGATAATTCCTCAATATTGGAGATCTACTGAGACTCCTTCACAAACCCAGCTTCTCTGTGCCATTGTTCATATTAGTGTGTTGGAACATCTAACTGCTATAACAGGGGACAGTTTGGATTCTTATTATGCTATTTGCTTCCTATAGAACTGCTCCTCAATTGGCCCTTCAGGGCATATGGCCACGTCTCTTGACCACTTGTCTTGATCAGCTAGCCTATACCAGCCTTCCACTAGAGTGAACCTTGCTATTTCTGTTTCTTTTCTGATTCTATTTCTATTCTTGTTTTTTTTTAATTTTATGTACTTACACTCCCTGACCACTTTATTAGGTACACCTGTTTAATTGCTAGGTAAAACAAATTGCTAATCAGCCAATCACATGGCAGCAACTCAATGCATTTAGGCATCTATATGTGGTGAAGATGACTTGCTGAAGTTCAAACTGAGCATCAGAATGGGGAAGAAAGGAGATTTAGGTGAATTTGAACATGGCATGGTTGTTGGTGCCAGACGGGCTGGTCTGAGTATTATATAAAAAACTACTGATCTACTGGGATTTTTACACACAACCAGCTCTGGGGTTTACAGAGAATGGTCAAAAAAATGAGAAAATATCCAGTGAGCGTCAGTTGTGTGGACGAAAATACCTTGTTGATGTCAGAGGTCAGAGGAGAATGGGCAGATTGGTTCAAGATGATAGAAAGGCAACAGTAACTCAAATAACCATTCATTACAACCAAGGTATGCAGAATAGTATCGCTGAAGATACAACACATTGAACCTTGAAGCAGATGGGCTACGCAGCAGAAGACCACACTGGGTGCCACTCCTGTCAGCTAAGAGCAGGAAACGGAGGCTACAATTTGCACAGGCTCACCAAAACAATAGAAGATTGGAAAAGTGTTGCCTGGTCTGATAAGTCTTGATTTCAGATGCAACATTCAGATGGTAGGGTCAGAATTTGGTGTAAACAACGTGAAAGCATGGATCCATCCTGCCTTGTATCAGTGGTTCATGGATGTGCAGCCGATAAATCTACAGCAACTGTGTGTTGTTATCATGTTAATATGGACCAAAATCTCTGAGGAATGTTTCCAACACCTTGTTGAATCTATGCCACAAAGAATTAAGGAAGTTCTGAAGGCAAAAGGGGGTCCAACTTGGCACTAGCAAGGTGTACTTAATAAAGTGGCTGGTGAGTGTATATTCATACAAATTTAATCTAGGGCCCACACTTTTATATTGGTCCTGGTCTTTACTGTACAGTCTGCAAGTTTTGACTGTACATAATTTTGTATTTTCAGCCTCTCTTTTATACATTATATACTGGTACATATTAAAGTTAGGATTTGATCTGAATCCCCCAAAAACTGCAAGATTTCAGGTGGACAGAAGTGAGAATTTTTGAAAATGTGCTTATCTGTTCTATTTTGTATAAATTGCCAACATAAAAAAAATGCACAAGCCAAAAGGACAGAAAAGGCAGCTGAAACGTCTTTTAGATGAGTTCGATTTTTGTGTCCATGTAACCTTTTCTTTTCTTGATACCAAACAAAGGTAGCATAGTGAGCTAATAATAGATGAGCCAATTCACTTTAGGTTGACTATTCAAAATCTTAAACATTTTGTGTAACAAGCAGTGTTCTTTTAAGGAGAGCCTTATAAACTTAAGTTATAGCTTTCTAGGGTTATATTGTTTGCATGCATTCCTGACATTTGCTTTCATTTACAGCACAAAACTCACATACCATAATCTATAGAGAAGGTGGTTGATTTAGTTTCAAGATCGGTGAAACATAAAAAGTACGAAAATGTTGTATTTCAATTTGGTGAACTGTTACAATATTCTTAACATTACCTTTATTTAAAGGAACAATATATTAAATATGTATTCTATTGATCAATATTGCTCTTCACCGTAGTACATATCAAATGTTCATACATATTGATTTTATTAAAATGATAGCCTTTGATTATGGTTTATCATAGTAAAGTGAGAGAATGTAACTTTATGACTATGCAAATTTAGAAAAAAATATTTCATTCTATAATTTAATTAATTCAATACTCCCATCAGAAAAATGCCTAATTAAGACATCTGTTACAACTCTGTAATATTAATTTAGTGTAAAAGAAAATCAGAAGGAGTCTATTTTACTCTGTAAATTGATGGTACATACTTTTAATGGGAGACTTAATTAGACATTTTTATTATCCGACATACTTTATTAAAATCAGGTTCTTAACCTCTTAAATAGCACCATAAATACCTTTAGAAACACTTAGCATACAATTTCACATTATTACAGATAACATTGCATAAATGACCTAACACTTAACTTCTTCATTTCCAATGATATCATTGTTCATGATTTGAAAATGTTTTCTTAAGCTAATGCCTATTTTCTGATGTAGCCTAAACCTTAATACAGGATGCTGTTATACAGAAGTGGAAGTAATGAAAAACTAGGGCAACTGCCATGACTCCCTTTAGCTTACTACACTTAAGCCAGCCATAAATTATGTGATTTTCTTTTCTGCAACCACAGATTGCAAGAAAGAATGTCGCTCAATTCCCCCATCAACAAAGCCAATGTTAGCTATCATGTTCACCTTGTGGGGAGGCGCAGTGGGGTGGGGAGGAAGCCTTCTCTGCTGGGAGAACACAGTGATTATTGCTATCGGCTATAGCTGCTGGCAATAATTGCATGAGAAATATGAAAGTCGCGCAACAATTGACTTGAATACAATCAGCCTACCCATAGATGGTTTGAATCTTGACAGGTCCTTGCCGAACTCGCAGAGATTCAAACCATCTATGGCCAGCTTTAGACCTACCTGTCTCTGTTGTGATAATGAGATGGGAACATGCGTTAGAGTAATCTCAATCACCCATAGAGATAAAATGTCTCTAGGTGTAACCACCATCCCCCTATATTACATGAAGTACTGTTTTCAGTGTCCCAACCTATCTCTTTTCACACAGTTTATTCATCCAAAATTCCTTCAACTGTGATTGCTTCTAAACATAGAAATGTTCAGAGTTCCAAACTGTATCTAAACACAAAAAAGAAAAAAATAATATATTGCATCATGCTGGAGACTGGACGAGGTGGCTGTATTAGTGTTTTATTTTTACCTGGTAATCCAGAGAATCAAACAGTTTCTGTTGGCTAAACTCACTCATTCATGTATTACTGGATGGGGCCATGGTTGTCACCCAGACTGGATTTTCAATATGTCTTCCTCTCTATAACTCCACTAAATGGGGAATGGGGGGATTAGTAGTTTACAGAAAGAAGATACATTTTTTTCAGAGCTTTACATTCAGCTCTCATAAAGTAACAAGGACACTGTTTCTGGCATTATTAATAGGAATTCTCTGTACTTGATCTGTTCTTAGCCTGAACAATGATAATTAATACAGTCACCACATCTAGGAACTGGAAAGCTATAATACACTGTATTTCCAAAAGTTTTGGGATGCCTGCCTTTACACACACATAAACTTTAATGGCATCCAAGTCTTAGTTTGTAGGGTTCAATATTGAGTTGGACTACCCTTTGCAGCTATAACAGCTTCCACTCTTCTGGGAATGGGTCCACAAGGTTTAGGAGTGTGTCTATGGGAATGTTTGACCATTCTTCCAGACGTGCGTTTGTGAGGTCAGGTACTGATGTTGGACGAGAAGGCTTGGTTCACAGTCTCCACTTTAATTCATACCAAAGGTGTTTTTAATCGGGTTGAGGTCAGGACTCTGTGCAGGCCAGTCACAGAGTCCTGACCTCAACCCAGACTCACTCCTCCATGTCTTTACGGACCTTGCTTTGTGCATTGGTGCACAGTCATGTTGGGAGCATGAAATTGTCCAAAGTGTCTTGGTATGCTGATGCCTTAAGAGTTTCTATCACTGGAACTAAGGGGCCAAGCCCAACCCCTGAAAAAACAACCCCCCACCTAATCCCCCCTCCACCAAACTTTACACTTGGCACAGTGCAGTCAGGCAAGTACCGTTCTCCTGGCAACTGCCAAACCCAAACACGGCCATTGCTAATCTGAAAGCCACATGAAGTTTGGAGGTCTTGAGCTATTGACTCTTTATACAGTTGGTGACTTCTGTGTGCTTCAGCATGCGCTGACCTTGCTCTGTCATTTTACGTGGCCTTCCACTTCGTGGCTGAGTTGCTCTTGTTCCTAGTTGCTTGCACTTTGTTATAACACCACTAACAGTTGACCTTGGAACATTTAGTAGCAAGAAAATTTCACAAATGAACTTATTGCACAGATGGCAACCTATCACGGCACCACGCTTGAATTCACTGAGCTCCTGAAAGTGACCTATTCTTTCTAAATGTTTGTAGAAGCAGTCTGCATGCCTAGGTACTTGATTTTATACACCTGTGGCTATGGAGGTGATTGGAACACCTGAATCTAATGATTTGGAGGGGTGTCCCAATACTTTTGGCAATATAGTGTATATTACATTTTTGTTCTTGGGTTTAGATATCCTCTAAGAGCAACCTTATGGCCAGAGACATTTTTAGCAAGCACAACAACCCTACAGCACTGCTAAATAAAGAAGGGAATTATTTGGGGGAATATTTTCCAATTCTATCTCAACCAAACCAGTACATCTAGGATTATCGTAGTGCCACAGAATGTCAAACCAATATATCATAACATAACAAAGCACAACCCAACACATGAATCTTTTCCACATGTAATGAGTGAAAGAGACAGATTAGTAAACAGGATATTTTTTCCTGGTGCATCTGAAAAAAGATCCCCCCCAAAAAATTCCATTTGATACGCCATGTTGTTGTGATCATTCCTACACCTCATTTGTCTGTAAAAATGCTGCCTTTTTGAAAAATATTCCAATGTTTGGCAAGTTTCAACAGAAGTAAAAAATGCTCTAGGACAGGGTTTCTTAATCAGGATTCCTCAAGAGGTCCCCAGGCAAATCCTCTATAATAGAAAAGAAGACCTCTGTGACCATTATATGTCTAATTATCACACCCATCTATTACTCTCAGCACAGAATTTAAGAGGGTAGATAGGAGAGCAGGATGACAATAATATCAGCAGTGTGAGGATTTCTCTAGTGGATGATTTGCTGGACAGCTACTAAACAGAATTACTCCCATTGTGATGGTGATGATGATGATAATCATAGTAATAATAAAAACAACACTATTGACTTAGTTATAGCGTGAACAATAATGGGAATAGTTCTTTTACTTGCTGTCTAGTAATCCACCATAGAGGAATCCAAACACTACTGTTATTATTGTCATATTGTCATCCTGGTTTCCCCTATCTACCCTCTTAGGCCCTGTGCTGGGACTGATAGTAAACTGATAATATTAGAGACACCATATAGTTTTTTTCTATTGTGATGATGATATTTATGGGGTTTATGACTGCTATATAATAAGAGGAAGAAGTCTGCACACATTATATGTCATTTGTACACTTAACAGCACAGGATCAAGTAGATCAAGGTTTCTGAACTGATCGGTAGCTCACATCCCCACTATTGACACATGCAGAGTAACACATGGACCTGGCTGTGATAGCGCCCCCTCCCCCATGTAATGTACCCTGCTTGCATGTAATATGCTCTGAGCTCATGTAATTTTCCCTGCTTTCATGTAATGGACCCTGCTACAATGTAATGTGCCCTGTTCCCATGTAATCTGCCCTGCTCCCATGTAATGTGCCCTGCTCTCATGGTATGTGCCCAGCTTTCATGTTTAATCCAGAATTGAGCATCCGTGCAGAAAAAAGCAAGTAAAAGTTTCACATCAATTTGGTATGTTTTAATATTGATTCAATTTTTGAAGGGTCCATGCATACTAGCATTTTTTTAAGCTCAAAAACCGCTGGAAAAACGCTGGATAAAAAAAATGCTGGTAATTGCATTTTTTTAGGAGCATTTTAAGAACGTTTAGTGTTAACTTTTTATCAGCGTTTTATACAGTACATGTAGGAAAACAAAAAAAAAAGCTAGACAAAATGTGTTAGGAGCATTTTAGTAGGAGTGTTTTGGAGCATTCAGCATTTATTTCTGCTGCAAAAATGCTCTCAAAAACTCTACAAATCAATTTTTTTTTTTTGCTCCTAAACGCTGAAGCTTGAAAAACACTTGCCTAAAATAGTGTGCATGGACACATAGGATAATACTATTTAGCTTCTAGGAGCAGAAAAAAATGCTAATAACAGCTTCTAGGAGCTTAAAAAATGCTAGTGTGCATGCAGCCTAAAGCTATTTCGAAAAAATATTTGTTATATTAACAGCTCACCAATAACACTAATGTTCTGGGAGCTGTAGATGTGAACATTATTTCAGGGATTCCCCGATATCTCAGACATTTTGCCAAGGGTTCCTTCAAGGCAAAGAGGTTGCAAAACCCTACTCTAGTAATATGGGTTTCTATGTTTACTGAGCTTTGCTTTTAACATTAATCATTTGTCTGAATTGCTCACTGACAGCTATCAATCCTGTGTAAAAAAGGGTGCTAGGATTTCATGAGCATTCTATCAGGCTAATTATATGTCTGCTGACTATATGACCTGATTTGGATGACTTCAGTGCTTCTCTGGCAATATTTGATGACAAACTACTCCACAGTGCCTGTAGCTACTGAGGTCATTGATTGTATTGATGCAGGACCTAGTGTGGAACCAGGTATCTCACACACCCAGAAGTGTTGAATACTAGGGGCTCCCATAGCTCTTCCAGTGAGTTAAAGTATACTTAAAGGAAAAACGTTTTTTTTTTTTTAATTTGGACAGAGTTAACCACTTGCCTAGCGGGCACTTATACCCCCTTATGTACCAGGCCAATTTTCAGCTTTCAGCGCTGTCGCACTTTGAATGACAATTGCGCGGTCATGCAAGATTGTACCCATATGAAATTTTTATCATTTTTTTCTCACAAATAGAGCTTTCTTTTGGTGGTATTTAATCGCTGCTGGGCACTTTACTTTTTGTGCTATAAGCAAAAAAAATTGCAAAAAAATTTAAAAAAAAAAAGTTTCTTTGTTTCTATTATAAAATTTTTCAAACAGGTAATTTTGCTCCTTCACTGATGTGCGTTGATGAGGCAGCACTGATGGGCACTGATAGGCAGCACTGATGGGCACTGATAGGCAGCACTGAAGGGCACTTAAGGGCACTGATAGGCGGCACTGATAGGCAGCACTAATGAGGTGTCACGGATAGGTGGCACTGATATGCGGCACTGATAGGTGACACTGATAATGGGTACTGATAGACAGCACTGATAGGTGGCACTGACATCACTGCTGGGCACTGACTGGCGGCACTGACTGGCAGAACCGCTGGGCACTGACTGGTGGCACTGACTGGCGGCACTGCTGGGCTGCACTGATGGGTGGCACTGGTGGGCACAGGTGGGTGGCACTGGTGGGCACAGGTGGGTGGGCAAGGTGGGTGGCACTACTGGGCACAGGTGGGTGGGCACAGGAGGGTGGCACTGCTGGGCACAGGTGGGTGGGCACAGGTGGGTGGCACTGCTGGGCACAGGTGGGTGCATTGCTGGGCACAGGTGAGCGCACTGCTGGACACAAGTGGGCGGAACTTGTGTGTGGCACTGCTGGGCACAGATCATCAGGGCACTGATGATCAGTGATCCTGATGATCGGTGCCGATCCCCGCTCTGACAACTGCCGGTTTTCGGCAGCACTTTCCTCCCGCTCTGACAGCGTGAGGAAAGTGCAGCCGAGAACCGGCATTTGCATTTCCCGGTGATCAGCGTGTCATTGGACACGGCTGATCAGGTGGTAAAAGGCCGCTGTGATTGGCCTTTTACCACGTCACGTGATCAGCTGTGTCCGTAGGACACAGAGATCACGGAGATCGCCGGGTGCGCGCCCCCCGGGGGCGCGCAGAAGAGCACGTTCTGGGAGGACGTCATATGGCGTCCACCCAGAACTGGCCGGCCGCAGTGCAACCGTCATTCGGCTATCTGCGGTCGGCAGGTAGTTAAGATGGATTAGAACACCTTTAGGTCTTTATTGCTGTCTGTGCTCCCATTAGGGAGATTCAGCCTCTCTCTTTGTCCTGTTTATCATTATCATCAAAATTGAAAGTAAAAGAAACCCCCAAATTTTAGCTTGTCCCCAGAAAAGTAATAGAGTGGACATTTTTCAATGGGGACACTAGTTCTGGTGACCTGGGGGTCCCCAAAGAATTCCCTTAATTTGCAGGAATTTCCCCTCATTTTCTGTTTTGGCTATAGGACAGGAAATGAAGGGAAATCTCCCCAAAGGACAGGGGTTATAACCATCCCTTACTCTATCCAAAAAATGTTTTGCCTATAGTTCTACTTTAAGTTGTGACTTATTTTACACTTTTTTTACATCTTCTTATACAGGGCAGTTGCAATCTAGTTTTTGAACATTTGTGACAGAGATCCTTTATGGCTGCACATTGAAGAAAATCTGATGATTTAAATTGTAAACCTCTCTTAGAAATCTACATTGACAGCTTCTGACTTATTGTACAGTGAAAGGACTGCTCCCAATTCCTATGGATCACAGGCCACTCACAATAGATGTTCAATTGTAGGAAATAATTTTCATAGACATTCAGTGTGGGATCAGTAGCACCATGTTAAAGCATTTTCACTATCTGCCTGATCTGAAACTTCAGCTACTTAGTGAATAATAAAATTGCCATTTAAAGTACCTGTATTACAGATATCTAAAAATAGCACAGTATAAAATAAGCAATATTCAGTCAACACAATTTTATTTAAAATAGTGGTTATACCTTTACATAGATTAATTACAGCTTAAATGCACAGCATTAAATGAAGAAAGGTCTGTTTTGGTTAAAGAATATAAAAAGGTAAACTGTATGTTAAACATTGGATGCCCTTAACAGGGCTGGAAGATGGTTAACATAAATCCTGAACGTTCACACTAAAAAAAATATATTGATGTTCATTATATGTCAGTTGACCATAGCAAATCATCGGATGAAACAAAATAGGTTTTTGGCCTCAGAGTCGAACATTGAAACAAATCTCCAAAAATCCTCCCCTAGATCATAAACTTTAATGACAAACAGCTGCAACAATGATTTCTCTGCAGCTGAATTACAGACTGCTACTGCCAACATTGTACATGGAGTGAAAATGGATGTTCTTAAGCTTGTTTGCAGAATTTGGAGACATAAAAGATATATGTCCAACATTTACCTGGTATGGCTAGGTGTGTCGGCTAATTTACTAACAATCTGTTTGTAGACAATATCAGGATATTGCTTACTCTTTCCCCTTATCACGTAGAATAAAGTTCTCAGTGCGATTGGATGGTCACCAATTACATGGAAACACTGATGTAATTACAGACTCTGTTTGCATGGCACCACATTTTCACAGAAAAGTTGCTAAGATACTTTAGAATACATGTCACAAATATGATAAGGGGTAACTTAATCTCTGACCTTTTACTGCACATTTTTATTTTTTACTGTATACAAAAGTACTATAAATGACAAGGTTTTCTGTTGCATGTAAAGGAAATTAAATAGAATACAAAATAACCACAAGCAAAGATAATCAGGCTTAGTTGAAAACAATGAGCATTAAATTAATTTTAAATATATTGAAAGGGTTTTAGATGGTTCCCATACTTAACATGGCAATCTTCTTTACTTGGGTGGGGATCCTTCACGGCTTCTGGGGAAATCAACAATATATTGGGAGACTAGGGATCAGCACGTTTAAAAAGTAAATTGGATGGTCAGAAACCAGTGTTCAGAGGGAAAGAAGGAATTTTAAACAGCTGGACATGAAAAAGAATGGTGGAGTGTGCCGATTATTTATATTTACTGCTGACTTGTAGTTATCCGGGTATGTTTGTCAATAAATAGCAAAAGGCTAGCATACAAACACATTCCACCATCTTGAGAAAGAGACCCTGTGAAAACCCGGAAACTTTGCTTTCATATGCCTTATGTGAAGCTGTCATTCACAATAAATACTTGAAACACATCTATTTGGAGTGCTGCTGGCTTTGCATCTTTGCTTTCAGTTCTGGCATGGCAAGATCTATGGCATTCACTTTGAGCACCTATCATTAAAATGTCTAGTACTGTGAGTAGTGCAGATTTTATTTGAACTTCATAGTGTTTAATACAGACAGGTGTTCTAATCCTTTCTGCACTATCCAAAACAACAATTGACAGAAGTTGGGATTTATTGTGGAACTAAACCATTCTATCCTTTACAGCCAAGGAAGCTGCCATTTAAGCCTCTGTTTGATTTGCAGTTGCCACGGTGCTGTAAATGTGATCAGTTAGGACACCATCCATTTGATGGATTGACAGTTAAGTTGAGAGCACAAGCAACTGTGACAGTTAGCACTTCAATGTGCCTTCAATGTGACTGTTTTGGGAGTTAAATAAATGGGTTTAGTAAGGTCAGTCTGAGATCAGTTTGTGCTATTATTTTTTTTCATCCATGCATAGCAATAATGGCAAATGCTTAGCAAATACATCTCAAATGTGCACAGTAGCCTGAAACCATCAAAGGCAAGAAGAATTTGGTCATTTACGTAGGCTGACAATACAAATTGTTGATCAATCATAGCAAAATGAAACAATTTAAAAAAGAAACACAACTACATACTTTCATACTTAATTTTGTGTTCATTATATGAAAAGACTACCTGTAAATATACTGTAGTACCTAATTCTGTAGCATCCTAACTGCATTTCCATTGTTGAAAAGCTTCCAAAAGGCAAAATTGCAATGCCAAGTACTCCATTCTTGGATAACCCTTCTTGAATTATACAGTATATTTGTGGTGCAATACATGGTGCAACAAGCAAGATACTGTATATTAGTTCCTCAATATACAGAGTTCTAATACTTGGGTGTAAAAACCCAGAGATGGCATATTCATAAGTCAATCTATGCATTTATCAAAGAACATGAACGTCATATAAGTGGGTGCCTGTAATAAAAAAAAGGGTATGCCAATAGAAAAACAAAAGTGTTGAAAATGCCCTCACTTCAGTACTTGCAGAAGGCCTCTCAAAGTTCTCGTGCTTTTAGTTCTCAAAGTGAATATGTTTTACTTTTTCCATAGAAAAAAATGCATTTAATGTTGCCTGGAAACTTGTTAAACATTTTGAAATAAAATGAAACACATTTTTTTTTAAAACTGGAGTTTATTGAAAATACACATATCAAATATAGAGACGTGTACATTTGCATAATGAAGTGACAATCATACAAAAGATGCAAAAAGTTTATATGTGATACATAATGAGTACATTATGATACAGTATGTACCCTTGCAGGACAATGCAGTAAACATCAGACAGAACCCAACCCATAACATCATCCCAGATACAAGGTCTAATTTTGAAGTGCAGAGAAAAAAAGAAAAGAAAAAACTTATAGAAAAACAGATCCTTAATCATTGTAGGAGCTCACCTGCATGTACAAAACCTCAAACAGGTATAACTCTACTTGGATAATACAGCATATACATATTTAGTTACCCGAGTAAATTATATATGCAAAATATGTAAGATAGAAGAGATCCAAGAAATAAGGCTGTGGCTGAGGAAACATACAGTATATGCCCAGAAATAAGAGTATCTTAAGATCTTTACTACTCTAAAAGGGGTCTGAGATCAAGGCCAGCATTGAATTTCTAGTGTTCTGAGTATCAAGCCATGGACCCTGTATCTTGTAAACTTTTGGGGGCATCCCCTTGGTTCACATGTTCATTTATAGAGTGGCAAGGCCTTATTTTTTCATAAACTAAGATGCAGGACCTCTATATACGTCCAGTGTTGGGCAGTCATTTTCCTGGCATAGTAGGACAACAGGTGGAGAAAGTGGTAGTTTACAGCATAGGCTTCCAGATCTTCAAAGATACCAAGAAGGCACCACTTAGGGCAACAGACATTGGAAAGATCAAAGGTGTCTGCGACAAATGCTGTAACCTGTGACCAGAAGGGGCAGATGCTATTAGAGCTCCAAATCACCTCTGTCTCATTCACATTTATCACAAATAGGGGTGGGTCTCTTTCTCGTTTTAAACAGGCCTGTTGGTGTATAGTATACCCTATGAAGATAGCATAGCTAGATCTCTCACCTAGATAACTGTACTAGAGTGCGATCTAAATAAATCCTGCCAGTTTTCCAGGATAAGATCTGGGATGTCACCCAACCATCTGTTTTGCATACTAAGGAGTGATGGAGCCTGTCGATCCATAAGTAGGGAATTATAGGTAGAGATTAGACCTGTGTGGTTGGAGCAGAGTAGGATGCATTTGAGCCTTGAATTGCTAAGGTGAACATTGCAGAGTCCAAATTGGGCCTCTGCAGCATGCCTAAACTGTGTATAACAAACTGACCACCTTTGCAGAATAGGCAACTCTTAATGGAGTTGCCTAAAAGATTTGACTGCGCCCCATTCATACAGTTGGTGTGGGTATATTAATCCCTTCCTTGCCCACAGCAGACCACTTGGGAGTGTAAAAAATGAGGTAATCGCGGATTGAGAGGTTGATTAGGCGAGCAAAGGTGGGCATGCTCCTCCCAAAGATGCATGCATTGAGTGTAAATATGAAAGAACATATTAAGAATGGTGTCAGGGAGGTAACAGCTATAGAGCAGGTGAAGGATCAAGGCACATACATTTACACAGGCACACATCTGCGTGTGCTCACCTTGCTGTGCATACAGTAGATGTGCACATATGCACAGGCATGTGCACACCACTGCTAAGATTGGCGCCAATGGGTCTATTTAAACTGCAGAAGCTGTACTGCTCAGTGCTGTCTAATCTACAGCTATTACCTATGTTCCTGAATCTGTTCCTGTGTTTGACTCCTGTCATTGACGAGGCTTATCCTGACCACGCTAGAATGCTACCTGTCCTGACCTTGTTTTTGTACTCTGCTCTGCCTTCTGCATATCTGCCTGCTCCAAGTGTTGCTTACCTCTGCCTTTATCCTGACCATTCTCTGCCTGCCGTCTATGTCTGCATCTGACCATCTGTTTCTGACCTGGCTCATCTGACCATACAACCAGTTATCCATCTGTCCGGCTCTGCATGTTACCTGATTCCTGCTGGTCCTTCACCCGCTGTGTGCTGCCAGACCCCCTGCACCTGAAACATGCCAGCTGTCTGCCAAGCAACTAACACCTGCCATCCTCCTAGTTCATGGTCCACTGCTTCTGCTGTTATCTGCTGTCCTGGGAATCTGATCCACCGCTGCTGATGCACCTGCTACCCATCACTACAATCGGTAGGACATCTTACAGACACTCACACCTCGCCGCCTCTTGCGACCACCTTTTTTAGTAGTAGGTAATTGTAAAGTAGCTAGCAACACTCTAGGGGATTTAGGGTGCCAAAGAAAACTGGTAAGAACAGTCAATCTCATGAAATATTATCTTAGGGATATAGGTGGGTGAATTTACCAATATGTATAAAAATTTCAGAAGAAAAAACATTTAAAATACATTCACTCGTCCTATCAGAAAAAGGGGTAACTTAACTCACTGAGCAACCTTGGAGTGAAAAAAGGAGATACAAGGGGCCAAATTCTTATCATAGAACCGGGATAGCGGGAGTTAAATGTCAATACCCAGATATCAGAATTTAGAAGTGATCTGCAGTGGGCAGTTGGGTGGGAGGGTAAAAGAAGGATGCTATCCACTATAAAAAAAATGAGATTTTGACCAATTGATCTTGAATCCTGAAAATTGACAAAATCCCTGAATTAAGCGAAGGACCTGTGGCAAAGTAGATTGTGGATCCATGAGCTACAGCAACATATCGTCAGCATAAAGCGAGATGCTCTCCTCTAAGGAGGCTGCAGGAGATTCAGCAGCAGGCATACAGTGTTTAAGATGGCTGCCCCCCCCCCCCCACTCCATCCCAGGCTTGCTAGACTGTAACCTGACTCCAACTTCAGTGAAGCATATAGGAGAGGAAGGGGTGTGCTCAGCAAAATGCTCCTGAATTGTAGGGGGAGGTTTAGGCTTTAGGCCTCCAGCTTTTTTGGTCAGTAAGAAAGCTGTATCACTAACCGCACTCTTCTTGCACTTATCCTGTTGGGGGAGAGCACATGGATCCACTGGACTGCTGCCATCTTTGGAGCCACTAGATGAGGGCCATGGAGAGTGTGCCATTCCCAATCTTCAGCAGGCTGTCAGCACTCCAGGGATGTGAGAAATGGGTGGCAATCGGTCTTGCTGTGTCTGCAGGATTGCTAAGAAAGGAGCGGTGCTACCGGAGCTCTCTGGAAACGCGGCTCACATACCCGCAGTCAGCCACGCCCCTCAAACATATTGTAAAATTGTATATAAAGCAGTTTTTAGATAGAGGAAGACTTCTGTCAAGTTTCTATTTCTGAATGTGTCATCACTGGAAAGATGTATTCTATTTGCCCTGACCATGGTCACAAAGACAGAAAGTGAGGGGAAGACAACTGTCTTTCATGGGAATTCTCATTTTTTTTAAAATTTCCTCTTGTTTTGTGTCCAGAAATGGGGACACAGACAGGAAACAATAACTTTTTAGAGACCTTTCTCTGCCCTACCCAAAGCTAAATGAAAAAGTGTACACTTTTAAAATCTTACGCATAATCTTGCTTCATTTATCAAAGTGCAAAGGTATCAATTTTCTTTTAGTATACAGTGGTTTGGGCATTAAAAGCCATGGAAGAATAATACACATGATCAATTCTTGCCTATTCAAATGCAGTTATTAAACTTGACATACTGCAGGAAGTAACTGCTTTTAGAATTAGATGAAATTTACTTTGTACCTTGAACTTCAGACTCTTCCAAAGTATGAATTAGGATTTAGAAGAGAATGACAAGTTCTGCTCTCAAGCCAGCCAACAATTCACATTGGTCCAGGCATTTAATTAAATGATGATGAATTACGGAACATAGTCAGAGTTCGAGAGTAAATGTTCTCTTTGCATTAATCACACCATTTGCAAAATTTAACATACTTAATATATGATATATAGAAATAAAAAGCAATGTGTGTTTAAACAGATTGAGATTTGTGCATGACAGAGCACATTTGTTTAATCTTTCATGCTCTAATAAATTCAAAATTAATAATGAAAAAGTTTCAAATTTTAACTTTAATATCAGGTTATGTAATATGAAAAACCACGTTTGCCAGCTCCTATTAAAAGCCCTTTAGGAGAAAACAAATTATAATCTACAAAAAGATTATAGGTATGGCTATATGGGTTGTTAATACCATGCAAAATGTAAAAGTTATCTTTAAAAATTCCAATGTGGAACATGTGGTAATGGAGCCAATATATTATAACAAACAGAGCAACTTACTTCATAGTTTCTGAGATTTATGATATTATCAATCACAGGAGAATACTGTACTGTTAAAGTCAAAACGTGTATATTCGTTTTTTTATTGCAGTTTGTGTCCTTGTTAGGGAGACTTATTCTCTTTATTTGTCCCAGTAACCTTTGTCACTGGGACATAAAATCATGGAAAGGGAGGGGGAATCTTTTAATGGGGCTCCTTTTTCAACAACAAATGTCTAAGAGGGTATTTCTTCTTGTTTTGAAGAGATTGCCTCCCAACTTCAAAAAGGACATTGGTATTCTAACAAAATAATCCTTCAAATTGTCTTTTTTTTAAATTTGTACATACTTTTCTCTGGCAAGGATTCTTTGAGGTAAAAAAGCATGGGTTAATGAGGGAAAGATATATTTTTTAAATATTGAGGAATATACACGATTCTATATGTGGACACTATCAATCTTTAACCACTTGTCCTCCTGAGGATTTACCCACCTTCCTGACCAGGCCTCTTTTTGCTATTCGGCACTGCACTATTTCAACTGGTAATTGTGCGGTCATGCAATGCTGTATCCAAACCAAATTTATTTATTTTTTTTCCACACAAATAGAGCTTTCTTTTGGTGGTATTTGATCACCTATGTGCTTTTTATTTTTGCGCTATAAACAAAAGAAAAATTTTTGAAAAAAAAACTATATTTTTTTACTTTTGGCAATAAAAAATATATACTAAACGCAAAGATAGTCATACATTTAGGCCAAAATGTATTCTGCTACATGTTTTTGGTAAAAAAAATCCCAATAAGTGTATATTGGTTGTTTTGTGTGAAAGTTATAGCATCTACAAACTATGGTATAGATAGTGCAATTTACGCAATTTTTTGCTATTGTCATGTTCCTGACTGGAGGCTGCAATAGGGAGAGGGCTCACCTTATGGTTAGTCAGTAGCCAGAGCCAGGGTCAATATGGAATAGCAGACAGGAGCAATGTCAGGATCAAGCTGGGGTCATACACAGAGCAGCAGCAGACAGGAGCGAGGTCAGGATCAAGCAAGGGTCATACACTGAGCAGCAGACAGGAGCAAGGTCAGGATCAAGCTGGGGTCATACACAGATCAGCAGACGGGAGCAAGCCAGGGTCATACACTGAGCAAAGAACCAGCAAACACAAATGCTCCTGCGCTTGGGGATGGACTCGATGCTACAACCACATTAAGAATGTCCTGGAACATGCACACCTTGCTGCCCTCAAATGGACCGGGGGAATCCAAATATACTGAATCGGGAAAGAACAAAAAGAGGGCGCACAGGCCTAGTGCATTACCATAAAAAATGTTTAATAAAAAATAAAGTAGGTGTTGTACTCACAAACGACAATATAGTCAAGGCACATCATAAAAGAACAACTGGATCAACACCGCGCTGAGTAACAGTCCGCAATAGGGAGTTTAGACATCCAAAAGGCTGACGCGTTTCGAGGACTTGCCTCTTCCTCAGAGCCAACTGACCAAATGTCTGCTCCCTCTTTTATATACTCACTACTAGTTAAACCAAAGGTCACATGGGCCGTCCTGGACACTCCCCTGTGCAGGTGGAGGAGTCACAGGGGCAAACGACATAGTGTAAGTAAACACGAAAGGTCTATAAAAAATACATACACATATACATATATATACATATACACACATATATATATATATATATATATATATATACATACATACATATATATACACGCACAAATAAAACCATTGAAACTAGTGACAATCATAAAATCATATGAACCATAAGAAGTGTGCACAGTGGAAAATAAATAAATAAATGGAAAATTACACATATATAAAAAATAATAAAAATCCTTCCCTGGAGATGCACTGCACTGCTCGCCTTTAAATAAATGGATGGATGGATGAGCAACGCTACGAAGCTGCCTAGTGCTCTGCTTGCCATAGACAACCATGGGACATGGATTTAATATAGAGAGTAGATCTGAAACCCAGCAGAGACACTTATTAGTTCATAGAGATGCAGCCTACAGGGTGTGTGCTTATCATTCTAGTATAGTCATATGATGAGACGTAGGCATGTGTGGCAATGTAGTGCACCATGGATGGATATGCATATGCAATACTATATACAAGAACAAAGGAGATAAATCACTAGTAAAACATAAATGTTGATATAAAACGTTACAAAAAACTTCTTAATATGGCTCACAAAGTTTAAATAAAATAAAATTAAATAAGTATTGTTACAATATAGTATAATATCTGGTAAAATTGGTATAGTGTATGGTATATGTGTGCATGCATAGACATGGAAGCATAAGAAATATAAATATATAGGAAAAAAAAATAAAAATAAAATAAAATAAAATTAATAATTATATAAAAAATGTACAAAAGATGTATATATGTGTTATATATAAGAACTATATAAAAATGTCAAAGGCGCTATGGAACAAGCACTTGCAGGATGAGAAAGCAGTGCTCGAAGAGAGCTCACTGGACAACATGCGTGTGCACATGTGTGTGTAACACATCCACATGAGCAACTGCTTTTTAGTAAAAAACATGTCTATACATACACACATAAACCCACACACACATATGGAAACTGAATTAAAAAATGGGTGACCAATGAATGACCCATAGACACAAGCGCATGGGAATGCGGTCATACGCAAGCGCCTAAGGGTGACACAATAAATATGAAGTGAGCAACCTAATGTGTAAGGATGCAGGGTAATGGTAGCTATACTGATGATACTATAGTAATCATAGCTGATGAAAATGAATATATCTAAAGCATACATCTGTAGTGGATGGTGTACCCACTATAGGTCACAAGGGAAATGATGGAACTAGCACTAAAGAGGGGGGGGGAAAGAGAGGAAAAAAAAAAAAAAAAAGGAGGGGGTTTGGGAGAGACAAAAAGGATGAGAGTAGGACTCTAGGGAACATGTGCAGCTCAGCAGAAGGTACCTATGCATAACGGGGAGTCAGTGGATGACCCCATGTATCTCAAGATCTTCATTAAGCCCAGTGGGTGAGAGGGAACCCAGAGTGAAGATCCAATAGGTCTCCCTCTTACATAGTCTTTGGAATTTTCTTCCACCATCTGAATCTCCTGTGATGGATTCAATCCCAAATACTTTCATGCCTGATGGGTCACCACTGTGTGCCTCCTGAAAGTGCCGTGGTACGGAATATTTGTTTTTGCCTTTATTCTCCTTGTAATTAATGATGTTACATTTGTGTTCGCCAAACCTGACCCTCAAGGGGCGCATGGTTCGGCCAACATATAGGAGGCCACAGGGACAGATGAGCCCATAGATCACAAAAGAAGTACCACAGTTGATGAACTGCTTAATCTTATATGTACGGCCATTGGTGGCAGCCACCTCTTTCTTTCTGTGGCACATGTATTTGCAGGTTCCACAATTGCTCACACAGCATTTGAAACTGCCGCTTTGATCAAACAGGGCAGACCAAGGATTTACCGTATTCCTGGCACCAGCAGGAGGCTTCTTAATTCTACTGGGTGCTATGTGACTCCTGAGATCCCTAGGTTTCCTGAACACAATTTCGGGTCTGGGGGCAAGGCTCTGACCAAGAACTGGGTCCTGCTTAAGAATTTTCCAATGCTTTTGAATGCTTCGCTGTATGTCGAAGGCTTTAGTATTGAACCTGGTGCAAAACCTGACCTGGTTATTAAATCTATTGTTGGGGTCTTTAGTGGCTTTTTTGGCAGCTGTGTGTGGTATATGCAGTGGACTCCCTTCATATTGGCCCCAATACTTCTGGTATGCTTCCTCGATGTGAAAGAGGCTACAGTGAGGTCCACATAGGTCAAACAATAGATTTAATAACCAGGTCAGGTTTTGCACCAGGTTCAATACTAAAGCCTTCGACATACAGCGAAGCATTCAAAAGCATTGGAAAATTCTTAAGCAGGACCCAGTTCTTGGTCAGAGCCTTGCCCCCAGACCCGAAATTGTGTTCAGGAAACCTAGGGATCTCAGGAGTCACATAGCACCCAGTAGAATTAAGAAGCCTCCTGCTGGTGCCAGGAATACGGTAAATCCTTGGTCTGCCCTGTTTGATCAAAGCGGCAGTTTCAAATGCGGTGTGAGCAATTGTGGAACCTGCAAATACATGTGCCACAGAAAGAAAGAGGTGGCTGCCACCAATGGCCGTACATATAAGATTAAGCAGTTCATCAACTGTGGTACTTCTTTTGTGATCTATGGGCTCATCTGTCCCTGTGGCCTCCTATATGTTGGCCGAACCATGCGCCCCTTGAGGGTCAGGTTTGGCGAACACAAATGTAACATCATTAATTACAAGGAGAATAAAGGCAAAAACAAATATTCCGTACCACGGCACTTTCAGGAGGCACACAGTGGTGACCCATCAGGCATGAAAGTATTTGGGATTGAATCCATCACAGGAGATTCAGATGGTGGAAGAAAATTCCAAAGACTATGTAAGAGGGAGACCTATTGGATCTTCACTCTGGGTTCCCCCTCACCCACTGGGCTTAATGAAGATCTTGAGATACATGGGGTCATCCACTGACTCCCCGTTATGCATAGGTACCTTCTGCTGAGCTGCACATGTTCCCTAGAGTCCTACTCTCATCCTTTTTGTCTCTCCCAAACCCCCTCCTTTTTTTTTTTTTTTCCCTTCTCTCTCCCCCCCCTCTTTAGTGCTAGTTCCATCATTTCCCTTGTGACCTATAGTGGGTACACCATCCACTACAGATGTATGCTTTAGATATATTCATTTTCATCAGCTATGATTACTATAGTATCATCAGTATAACTACCATTACCCTGCATCCTTACACATTAGGTTGCTCACTTCATATTTATTGTGTCACCCTTAGGCGCTTGCGTATGACCGCATTCCCATGCGCTTGTGTCTATGGGTCATTCATTGGTCACCCATTTTTTAATTCAGTTTCCATATGTGTGTGTGGGTTTATGTGTGTATGTATAGACATGTTTTTTACTAAAAAGCAGTTGCTCATGTGGATGTGTTACACACACATGTGCGCACGCATGTTGTCCAGTGAGCTCTCTTCGAGCACTGCTTTCTCATCCTGCAAGTGCTTGTTCCATAGCGCCTTTGACATTTTTATATAGTTCTTATATATAACACATATATACATCTTTTGTACATTTTTTATATAATTATTAATTTTATTTATTTATTTAATTATTTTTTTTCCCTATATATTTATATTTCTTATGCTTCCATGTCTATGCATGCACACATATACCATACACTATACCAATTTTACCAGATATTATACTATATTGTAACAATACTTATTTAATTTTATTTTATTTAAACTTTGTGAGCCATATTAAGAAGTTTTTTGTAACATTTTATATCAACATTTATGTTTTACTAGTGATTTATCTCCTTTGTTCTTGTATATAGTATTGCATATGCATATCCATCCATGGTGCACTACATTGCCACACATGCCTACGTCTCATCATATGACTATACTAGAATGATAAGCACACACCCTGTAGGCTGCATCTCTATGAATTAATAAGTGTCTCTGCTGGGTTTCAGATCTACTCTCTATATTAAATCCATGTCCCATGGTTGTCTATGGCAAGCAGAGCACTAGGTAGCTTCGTAGCGTTGCTCATCCATCCATCCATTTATTTAAAGGCGAGCAGTGCAGTGCATCACCAGGGAAGGATTTTTATTATTTTTTATATATGTGTAATTTTCCATTTATTTATTTATTTTCCACTGTGCACACTTCTTATGGTTCATATGATTTTATGATTGTCACTAGTTTCAATGGTTTTATTTGTGCGTGTATATATATGTATGTATGTATATATATATATATGTGTGTATATGTATATATATGTATATGTGTATGTATTTTTTATAGACCTTTCGTGTTTACTTACACTATGTCGTTTGCCCCTGTGACTCCTCCACCTGCACAGGGGAGTGTCTAGGACGGCCCATGTGACCTTTGGTTTAACTAGTAGTGAGCATATAAAAGAGGGAGCAGACATTTGGTCAGTTGGCTCTGAGGAAGAGGCAAGTCCTCGAAATGCGTCAGCCTTTTGGATGTCTAAACTCCCTATTGCGGACTGTTACTCAGCGCGGTGTTGATCCAGCTGTTCTTTTATGATGTGCCTTGACTATATTGTCGTTTGTGAGTACAACACCTACTTTATTTTTTATTAAACATTTTTTATGGTAATGCACTAGGCCTGTGCGCCCTCTTTTTGTTCTTTCCCCATTCATACACTGAGCAGCAGATAGGAACAAGGTCAGGATCAAGCCGGGTTGGTAACGGGTAATCAACAGTAAAGTCAGGAACACAGGAACGGGAGGGGCTGACGATAATCCATCAATACCTGAGCAGAGCTGCAGTCCTTATAAAGGCCACTAAGTGTCAGCAGTTAGTGCACCCTGCGTGTGCTGGTGCGTTTTCATACACAGGATTGCACAATTATGTGGTGCCCGCCTATGCACATACACACTTCTTTGCGCAAATTGGCGTGGCCATATTGAGCATTGGCGTATTTGCCCGGGTTTCCTTGTCTTCTCTGCTGACAGTGCCTACCCACACGGGGCAGCCTCCGGATACCCAGGCGGGCTAATTTTTCAGGGAATCTGTTAAAAAATTCTTGAAGCAGTTTAGAAGCATTCACATTTCTTGCTGGTTCCCAGGAACTATCCTCCAGTGGATACCCTTTCCATTTAACCAGATATTGAATCTGTTTCCCCCTTTTCTGTCCATCCAAGATGGTTTCAACTTCAAACTCGATACCTTCCCCTACCGTGACTGGCGGTGGGGGCGGTTCCTGTCTTCCAGGGATAAGGGACATTATGACTGGTTTGAGTAGAGAAACATGGAAGACCGGGTGAATCTTATAAGAGTCGGATAAGTCCAGTTTGAAGGCCACATGGTTAATCTCACTTTTGATTTTAAATGGTCCAATGAACCTGGGACATAGTTTTCATGAAGGGCAAGCAAGTTTGAGATTAGTTGTAGCAAGCCACACTTTGTCTCCCACCTTCCACCCAGGGTTACCTCTCCTCCTGAGATTTTAGCATGGTCCTCTGGAGTATCTGGTAATTGGATTGTATGATAATCAACCTATCCTGGACTGCAGGTACTGATGCTTCTGGAATGGCATCCGGAATGAAGGAAGGGTGAAAACCATAATTTGCCCAGAAAGGTGACTGGTTGGTGGAAGCATGGACAGAGTTTTTGTAGGTGAATTCTGCACAGGGAAGAAGAGATGCCCAGTTATCCAGAGAGAAGGTTGAGAAGCATCTTAGGTATTGCTCCAAAGTTTGGTTAGTCCTCTCCGTTTGCCCATTACTCTGTGGATGATAAGCAGAAGAGAGACATACTTCGATATTCAGGGTTTTGCACAAAGATCTCCAAAATGTGGACGTAAATTGTGCCCCTCTGTCAGAAACTATATTGATGGGTATCCCGTGTAGTCTTACTATCTCCTTAATAAATGCTTGAGCAGTTTCAGTAGCGAAAGGAGTACCCACCATGGGCAGGAAGTGAGCCATTTTGGACAGTTTATCCACTACCACCAGGATGGTGGTGAATCCCTCAGAGGGAGAAAACTCCACAATAAAGTCCATAGAAATCATCTTCCAAGACTGTTCAGGAACTGGTAGGGGTCTCAGCAAGCCCCAGGCTCTGGTATGACTGCTCTTTTTGCGTAGACAAGTTGCACAGGAGTTAACATACTCATTACAGTTCTGTCTCAGGTTGGGCCACCAAAAGGATCTTTGGACAAGTTCAGTTGTTTTCCGTACCCTGAAGTGACCTGCAAGCAAGTGGTCATGGCATATCCTAAAAATTTGTGGCCTGACTTATCGGGTAACGAAGAAATGCTCATGCTTCCTTAAGGATAACCTCTCAGACCCGACATATGAAAGTGAGGCTTGCTTAATTGCTGCTTTTAGATCAGGCTGAATGAGTACTGGGAGCAGCTGTTTGAGGAGTGTCTGGGAACATATGGGACAGGGCATCTGCTTTCCTGTTTTTAGACCCTGGACGGTATGTGAGATGAAAATTGAACCTTGAAAAGAATAAGGCCCATTGAGCTTGTCTTGGTCTTAACCATTTTGCGGTTCGAAGATATCCCAAGTTCTTATGATCGGTAAAAACCATGATAGGGTGAGCAGCGCCTTCCAAGAGGTAGCGCCACTCTTCCAATGCATATTTACTGGCCAGTAATTTGCGGTCCCCCACGTCGTAATTTTTCTCCGGTTGACTCATCTTTTGGGAGAAAAAGGCCACTCGGTGCAAGAAAGTCTTGGGCCCCTGATGTTGTGAAAGGATTGCTCTTGTGGCAATCTCCGAGGCATCGACCTCAAGCACAAAGGGCAAAGTTGGGTTGGGGCGCTGTAGCACTGGAGCAGAGATAAATAGAGTCTTCAGCTTGTCAAAGGCCCCTTGGGCTTCCAGAGACCACTGGAATCGGGTATGTATCCGAGTTAATTGGGTAATGGGTGCAATGATAGAGGAAAAGTTCTTGATAAATCTTCTGTAAAAATTGGCAATGCCTGCAAATCTCTGGATACCTTTCTTATCGGTGGGGGCTGGCCACTTGGCGATGGCAGCTACCTTTTGGGGATCCATAGAAATCCCATCAGTGGAAATGATCAACCCCAGGAATTGGATTGATAGTTTTTCAGATTCGCATTTCTCCGTCTTTGCATATAATCCATGCTGTCTTAGGGTAGCTAGGACTTTTTTTTACATGCACTTGGTGGAGTTCCTGGGTGGCAGAAAAGATAAGGATATTGTCAAGGTAGAGTATTGAGAAGTGATCCAAGAAGTCCCGGAAAATGTCGTTCACGAGGTGTTGAAAGGTTGCAGGAGCGTTACACAACCTGAAGGGCATAACCAGGTACTCGAGGTGCCTGAAGCGGGTTCTAAAAGCTGTCTTCCATTCATCTCCTTTGTGGATTCTGACTAGGTTATAGGCACCAGTTTTGTAAATATTCGGGCATCACAGAATCTTTGAAAGAGCTCCGGGACCAGAGGGAGCGGATAACGATTTTTAATAGTTACTTTATTGAGTCCCCGGTAATCCAAACAAGGCCTGAGTGAGTGATCCTTTTTCTCCACAAAGAAGATTCCAGCACCAGCAGGAGAAGAAGAGGGGCAAATTAATCCCTTCTTAAGACTCTCATCAATGTATACTCGTAGAGCCTCCAGCTCAACTTCGGATAGTGGAAAAAGTTGCCCAAAGGGAATCTCTGCCCCGGGAAAGAGTTTGATAGGACAGTCATATGGCCGGTGAGGTGGTAGCGTGTCAGCCTTCCATTTATCAAAAACATCTAGGTATTCATGGTAGAATGGGGGCACAATTTGACTGGTTTCAGGCACCGTGTTAACTGTCAGGCAACTGGAAGAGTCTGTGAGTTCAGGGGGAAAGCAATGTTGTAGACAGTAGATGGAGGAGAAGGAAATCTTTCCTGTAGGCCAGTCCACATGAGGGTTATGGGCCCGAAGCCACGGAATTCCCAGGATGATCGGGAACATGGGGGAGCACAAGATGTCAAAGCAGATAAATTCTTGATGGCTTGAGTCTGTGGATGTCAAAATATATATGGTTTCCTGTGTTACAGGACCAGATCAAGGAAAAGTCCCATAGGCTAAATGTTTTTGTTTTTTGTCTCTCAGTGGGACCTGCAACTTCTTTGCTAGGGTGATGTTCAAAAAACAGCTGCACGCCCCAGAATAAATTATTGCTTGGAGCTCGACTTCCCCTCCCACCACCTGCAACAAGATAGGTAGAACAAGGTGAGCTGGTAATGATCTGGAAATCTGAGAGTAAATAGCGCATGGAGGGATAGACTTACTAGGTCTCACAGGACAATTTTGTAAGAAATGTCCGGACGCTCCACAGTAGAGGCATAGGTTGGACTGTCTCCGACGTGTCTTCTCATCTGGGGACAAGGATGAGTGAACTAGGCCAATCTGCATAGGTTTGGTTTCGGCAACAGGAGCAGGTGGCTCAGTGGGCAGAGGAGCAGAGAAGGAAGGCACCTTGGGTAGCATCCAAGATGGACGGTAGGAATTACATCTTTCCGATCGCAGTTCCCGCAGGTGACGGTATAGCTGGATGGCCAACTGGATGAGGCCTTCAAGGGAGATAGGAACCTAAACTCTGGTTAATTCATCTTTGAGTCCTTCAGGGAGACCAAGCCGATACTGGTATCTGAGGGTGGACTTATTCCAGCCTGTGTCTGCTGACCATTTATGAAATTCAACCATATAATCTTCCACGGGTCAGTGACCTTGTTGGAGGGAGTGAAGGGCAGCTTCTGCTGTGGCCATGCATTGGGCATCATCATATAGTTGGGACATGGGATCGAAAAAAGTAGTAACAGAGTTCAGAACTGGGCTTTTTTGCTCCAGGAGGTGATGTGTCCAGGACTGAGGTTCATCAGTAAGTAGCGAGAGTAGCGAGACCTTCACAGTCTCTAAAGAAAAAATTCTGGGTTGAAGTACCAAATACAACAGACGTGTTTTTAAAAGCCCTGAACTTTCAATGATCTCTAGAAAAGCGTTCCAGGACTGGTACTCTTGGCTCTGGTGGAGGTAGCATTACTGTGGGAGCAACTGCGGGGCCTTCTTGAACAGACGTGGAGGATGCAGAGGGTGCCCTGGGTGGGTTTTGGACAGCAGGAGCTGAAGGAGTGGCAAGATTCTTCAGGCAACCTTCTAATTGGAAATAGCCTTCTTGTAGGTTCTTGACCGCTTGCGTGAGGGCGGCAACCTGCTAACACAGAGCCTCTATTGGGGAGACACCTCTCTCAGCCTCTGACATTATGGCTGGATTGTGCTGTCACATTCCTGACTGGAGGCTGCAATAGAGAGAGGGCTCCCCTTATGGCTAAGTGCAGTGCGCCCTTGGAGGTGGAAACAGGAGGTGCAGTGCCCAAAGAAGCACGGGTTGCCAGTGGTGTTGCTGCTTGGAGATGCCTGATGAGATGGAACCCGTGGGTGCTTCGGTTGCAGGAGGAGTTTTTCCAGAGAACACATGGATTCCGGAGGATGGGTAGAGTAGTCAGTAGCCATAGCCAGGGTCAATATGGAACAGCAGACAGGAGCAAGGTCAGGATCAAGCCAGGGTCATACACTGAGCAGCAGACAAGAGCAAGGTTAGGATCAAGCTGGGGTCATACACAGAGCAGCAGATGGGACCAAGCCAGGTCATACACAGAGCAGCAGACAGGAACAAGGTCAGGATCAAGCTGAGTTGGTAACAGGTAATCAGCAGTAAACTCAGGAACACAGGAATGGGAGGGGCTGACGATAATCCAGCAATCACTGTGCAAAGCTGCAATCCTTATAAATGCCACTGAGTGTCAACAATTAGTGCACCCTGCATGTGCTGGTGCGTTTTCATGCACAGCAATGCGCGATTATGTTCCGCCCGCCTATTCGCATGCGCACTTCTTTGTGCGAATTGGCGTGGCCATATTGAGCATTGCCGCATTTGCCGGGCTTCCTCGTGTTTTACCCTGACAGCTATACAGTGCTGCTCTAGTTTAACTGACAATTGCACGGTCCTGCAATGCTGTACATAAATAAAATTTATATCCTTTTTTCACACAAATAGAGCTTTCTTTCGGGGTATTTGATCATCTATGCGCTTTTTATTTTTTGTGCTATAAACGAACAAAGATTGAAAATTTTGGGAAAAAAAACAATATTTTGTCATTTCTATCATAAACAAATATCCCAAAGACTCAAATTTCGTCATAAATTTAGACCAAAATGTATTCTGCTACATGTTTTTGGTAAAAAAAAATGTCAATAAGTGTATATTGATTGCTTTGTGTGAAAGTTATAGCATCTACAAACTATGGTATAGATAATGGAATTTACACAGCTTTTACTTTCTGACTGTTTCTTTAGCTGCTAAAATACCAGGACAGTACAAACACCCCCAAATGACCCCTTTTCAGAAAGTAGACACCTTAAACTACTGTCTGAGAGGCATACACAACACAAGTTTTTGGAAAATGACAAGAACATTTTTTTGTTTTTTTTTTTACACAAAGTTATCACTTAAATGATATATTGCTCACACAAGCCATGGGTATATGTGGAATTACACCCCAAAATACATTCTGCAACTTCTACTGAGTATGGGAATACCACATGTGTGAGACTTTTTGGGAGCCTAGCCACATACAGGAGCCTGAAATCCAATGACCACTTTGAAAGCCTGAAAGTGTGTAACTTCCTCATTTCATTTCCTCACTACCTATCACAGTTTTGGAGGCCCTGAAATGCAAGGATAGCACCAAGCCCCCCCAAATGACACCTTTTTGGAAATTAGACACCCCAAGGAATTTAAAAAGAGGCATGGTGAGTATTTTGCAGATCTCCCAGCTGTACTCACCATGGTTCTTATCAAATTCTTTGGAGTGTCTACTTTCCCGAAAGGGGTCCTTGGGGGGGGGGGGGGGTTGGTGCTGTCCTGGTATTATTTCAGGGCCTCCAAAACTGTGATAGGTAGTCAAGAAGTGTAATGAGGAAATAAAGCCCTTTAAAAGCCTGCAGCTGCTTATTGAATTGAGGTCCTGTACTTGGCTAGACTGCCAAAAAGTCCCTCACATGTGGTATCCCCATGTAGGAGAAGTAGCAGAATGTATTTTGGGGAGTAATTCCACATATACCCATGGCTTGTGGGAGTAATAAATCATTTAAGTGACAATTTTGTCTGAAAAAAAAATTTTTTTTTCTTATTTTGTGGTAATAAAATAAATTCGTTTTTGGGGGGTGGGGGCATTTTACTCCCAGCATTAGAAGTTTATGCCACACATAACTCACTCTTCTAACCATTTGAAGACCAAGCCTTTTCTGACACTTTTTGTTCACATGTATTGTTCAGTATTTTTTGCTAGGAAATTACCTTGAACCCACAAACATTATATATTTTTTTAAAGCAGACACCCTAGTGAATAAAATGGTAGGGTTCTGCAATCTTTTATGTCACATAGAACTTGCACAGCGATTTTTCAAACGCAAATTTGTTGAAAAAAATACACTTTTTTTTTACTTTTAATGCACAAAAACACAATATATTGGCCAATTACTTGGTAGAATAAAAAATATGATGGTATGCAAAGTAAGTAGATACCAAACATGACATGCTTTAAAACTGCGCAAAGGCGACAAACTGCATACATTTTTAATATCCATAGGCAATGCTACCATTTTAGATTTACAGAGGAGGTCTAGTGCTAGAATTACTGCCCTTGATCTGATGTTCGCAGCGATACCTCACATGCATGGTGCAACTGCTGTTTACATACTGGCACAGGGTCAACACGCGCGTGGGGGGGGAGAGAGTTTTCTTTCTTCATTTTCCAAAAACTTGTGGCAACAAATGAGATTCGCAACATACCCACCATGCCCCTTAGCAAATACCTTGGAGTGTCTACTTTCCAAAAAGGGTCATTTGGGAGGGGTGCTTCTACTATCTTGGCATTTCAGGGCCAGCATTAGAAGCTTATGCCACACATCACCCACACGTCTAACCAATTGAAAACGAAAAACAATTTTTTTTTTTTGCTAGAAAATTACTTTGAAACCCAAAACATTATATATTATTTTAAAAGCAGCGGCCCTTAGAAAATAAAATGGTGGATTTTGAATTTTTTTTGTCACACAGTAATTGCGCGACAATTTTTTAAACTCTAATTTTTTTGAAAAATACACTTTTTTTAATTTGAATGCACAAAAACACACTATATTGCCAAATTGATAAAATATGAAAGATGATGTTACACTGAGTAAATACCAAAACAAAGATACCAAACAGGACATGCTTTAAAATTGCACATGCCTGTGCAACGGCAACTAACGATGTAAATTTTTAATATCAGTAAGTAATGCTTTAAAACCTTTTACAGGTCACCACTTTATATTTACGCAGGAAGTCTAGTGTTAGAATTACTGCCCTAGACCTGACATTTGTGGTGATACTTCACATGCATCACATGGTCTATTAGACTCTAGATCTCTCCTCTGCCCTTAAAACATCTGATCACACCAAGATCGGTGTGATCAGATGCTTTCCCAATTTAAAAATGGCACGGTTTATATCCAGCAAAATGGAAATGAAATGCTTATAGCTTCTGCTTTCTTAGACCATAGAGATGATTGGAGGCATTCCAGTCTCTTATCAGTTCTATGGTCAGTCGGTGGAACTACTGGCTGCATTCCAGGATTCCCTGTTGGACAGGAAGGGGGCTTTAGGGGAGGAACGTCCCTTACCACTGCTTTTAAAAACAATCCAGTAGCTAATTAGCCACTAGGATTGCTATTACATGAAAGATGACCCCCCAGTTGAAAAAAACAATACCAGGATGCCTGTAGCTGTAGGCATCATCCTGTTATAACCACTCAACGTCCAGCATTGTACCAGTATACTGCTGGTCCTTGTTGGACATATATGTAACAGCAGAAAACATGGGCATATGATGAATTGGGTCTGTGGACCAATATGACCAGAATTCATTCTTTTTTGTAATGTCCATGTTGTGGGTTAGGCCCAAAAAATTTTTAAATTCAGAAACCATGATAGGTTTCCATGAAAATTGTCTTGCAAAAGCTGAATTTTAGTGAGCAGCCATGTATTGTTATGTGTATACATTGCTTTGGCCCACAATCAATTGGTACAAAAACAGCGGCTAAACGCTAATGCTGGCAGCAAATGATGCTGATTCTGCTAACACTGCATTTTTGGGAACAGTATACTAAGGAGGCACTAGTATAGTTCTATTCATGATCAATGTATTAATCCGTACAAACACTATACTAGTAATAATGCTGATCAGCAACCTATAGCGTGACTGAGATAGTGTGCGAGCAATTTAACACTAGCTGACCCTGGTTACATTGCTTTGAACTGTCATGAATAGGTTAAGTTCATGACAGTTCAAAATACAGTGATCTGTGTTTGGCTACAGCTGGTCACATGGTACAGGGTGCTGTGATTGGCCCCATGCATCATGTGAGAGCTGTGGGCCAATCACAGCTCACCAGGAAGAGAAGCAAAGCTGTTATGGATCAGACTGATTCATAACAGCTTTGCCAGCATTGTGATCACATGATCACAGGGTCCCATTCACTGGGATCTTCATTCCACTGTATTCACGTGGGGGGGCACTCTGTCCCCCCTTGTTTTAGGAGAGGCAGAGTGACATACCGGTGCATCGCTTTTCCTGTAGCTGCTGCCCGTCCACAGTACATTGCGAGCGTGCAGTCTTAAAGTGGTTAAGGAGAGATCTGGGGTCAATAACACCCCACATCTCTCCTCTACAATGTAAAACATTAGATTAAAAAAACACATTGATCTAGTGCTTTAAAAAAAATGGCCTTGTTTACATTAGGCTGGAACCAGAAGTGCTGTTATGACATTGCGCCTGTCCTCCTAGGCCATAGAGATGAGCGGAGGCCATCTTTCCTCCACTCATCTTTGTAACAAGCAGCCACGATCACTGAATCGGTTCTCTGTACTACATCATCCAGGTAAGCCCAAGAACCACTGGGAAGCCACCGGGGGGTGGGGGGTTGATCCAGTGGCAAATTTGTTGCTTAGACCACCTCTGACCTCTGAGTCCCTCCCCTATATACACTCAATCTCGATCACACCTTGAAATATTTCTGATCACTTGCACTTAGTTCTTACCATTGACCCTGGAAGACAGGATATGCATAACCCATGGTGCCTAAACCCATTCTGGTTTTCCCTTTTTCAGTCACATGACACTGTCAGTAATAGATTCATGACATTTATCTCTATTAATGCAGACTCTACATCGCAATGCATATGTTGTAACACACTGAAGGCATATCTTTGAGGTATTCTTATCAAAGAGATTAACTCTATCAAAACTTCCACAAGGAGTGAGTTGAAGGGGCTACCAGAGCTGTCTCAAAGGCTGAAGCCAAGTATGTTCAAGACTCAACACTTGATAATCAGATATGTTGGTTGAAGGTACAGTCCAAGCTACACCATCTTCACCACCTATCAATAGCACAACACAACAATATTTCCAAAAATGCCTTACATGGGTTGTATAGGAGGAAGTGGGTAATTCCTGGCCCAAATAGCATTTTCTCAGACAGCCCAAACATATGTTCGTGCTCTTAAGGACAACAGTGGACAGCTTCTTATCCATGCTGTGGACGTTCTTGATTATTTTAAGACCTATTATCTAAACCTTTACTCATGTAGGACCAATTACCCCCTTGCTGAATTGCAGTCCTTTTTTTATGGAATTACCCTTGCTGAACTGTCATCAGCAAACCAATTACTGCTAGATTCTCTGTTTATACTTAATGAGTTGGAAATAGTGGTGTCCAGGTTCTCTAATTCTTTTGGACCCTGGAATAAATGTTTTTCCAATGGAAATGTATAAATGATATGGAAAAGTTCTGCTCTGCTACTAATGCTTAACAAAGATTTCTCTGTTTCTTGCATGAAGCTATGTTAGTGATGTTACCTAAAACAGACAAAGACCCACTATTTAAAGATTCCTATGAACTCATATCTTTACTCTCTATCACTATATCACTATAGAAACTCAGAATGTACTGGTTGATGATATTCTTTAGTCTTCTAAATTCTAAACTATGTCTGGTAGAGAATATCACCTGCTCCTGTTGATTCTTACTTCTACGTTATTGTTCTTCCACCAATTGTACCCTTCTTTCCCTCCTGACAAGTCGATAGGGTGCACTAATTAACTTGTCATTATAACCTCTTTCTTTGAGTATATTGGCAAGATCATTTGATTCTGTATCAAAGTTTTGCATATCAATGCAGTTCCTTCTCAAACTAATACAGTATGTTGCCCTCTAGGAATTGCTCTAATGGTATTTTTGGAATGGCGGCTATGTGATATAACAATGAATTTCTATCTGTGGGTTTCCTGTAGGTCCAGGTGGAGATCCCTTTGATTGGATCCCCATGAATCACCAGATATAAATAATTTGTCCTATGTGGATGTTCCTCACATGTTAAACATAAATGCAAAAGATGTCTATTCAGACAGTCCAAAAAATGCTTAAGGGTCAAACCTCTAAAGATAAGATCATCTTTATTCCTATAGTACTGTATTGTCTGATAGACCCATTAAATGGGTTGTCATCTCTAGAGATATGGTGCGCCTACCACCTACCAATAAAAAGGTTGGTGTATGTGGGTGCAAATTTAGCCCTCATCAAAGTGCCATATCTCTGGAGATAAAACTCCCCATCAAACTGAAAATTGTTCTGTGGCAACAGAAAGTGGCTTCCCTCAATAGTGATATTTTTCAGGTTCTGTGTATATTGACTATATCATTCCAGATGATAATCCCTGGCTCGGTGACCAAGTTCATGAGGGATCAAAGAGTACAATGCAGAAACATCACAGGTAACCCACTTTCTGTTGCTCTGCCATCCAGTATCTTGTAATATTTGTATCACATGTTTTGTGTCTCTAAGGTATCACTACCATTCCGTACTTCCAAATAATAGCATGAAGAAGCACAATTAATATCTTTACAATGCATCCAGAACAGAAAAACAGAGATGACAAAACACTTTGTTGACTTTATGCAGAAGGTGTTTGCAAGATTATGTTGAGGCTGCATCACCTCTTAGTGAAGGGGAGGAATGTTAATACCGCCCATGTTTTGGTGTGAACCATCCTTGCAAGCTGGATCAGATCAGGATTGTCTTCGACTCAAGTGCTCCTTCAACGATGTCCTTCACCAGGCCTAATCTGAACAACAAACTTATAGAAGTTTTTCTCCACTTCAGACAAGAACCAGTAGCTGTTATGGCTGATGTTCAGCAAATGATCCACTGTTTCATCTTTTGAGAAGACAACAGAAACTTCTTCAGGTTATGATAGTATTTCAATAACGATGTCAGCGATGAAGTCAGACTACTGACTGAAAGTATATGCTTTTTGTAACAGCCCTTTGCCTGCTGTATTTATTGGCTGGGAAGGACAGCTGAAGAAAGTGCAAAATAATTTGGATCTGATGCATATGAATTTGTGGAAAGGGATTTTTTATGTAGACAGTGTGCTGAAATCTTCTCAGGAGAACTCAGGCTTCACAAAATTGTCTTTAACAGTGACAAGGTAATGAAAGTTTTTCCCTCTGGTAACTATGCCGTTAGTGTAAAGGGATTGAGCTAAGAATGGATCTTCCTGCTACACAATGTAGCCTTGGATTGATTTGGGATGTCAAAGATGTCATGTTCACGTTTCTAACTGACTTTCTTTTCACTTTATTAGAAACATGCAGACTTAAAGTGCTTATGTCCAGTTACAGGACAAAAAGGTTTTCCAGTTCTCTTGGTGACATATCCCCCCACTTTCTCTGACTACTATGCCACTTTGGGATGACTATTTCACTGAAAGTTTGAGGTTGCTACCATGTGCAGACAGATTGTGCAGCATTGACAGAAACCACAGCCCTAACACTGTTCCCAGTGTTTTCCAAAAAAGCACTAAAAGCAGCCTGAAATGTGTAAGAACTTTCTATCATGGTTGCAGATGCAGTAATTATTCTACTATCTGTATGTGCATGCTGGCAGAAAACAAGCTACACTGGCACCTGGAAATATTTTGAAAGCTGGAACATGGCCTGATATGGAGAAGAGTTATGCTTTTGTAGCATATACTCCAGTGCATACTTCAAGATTGCACCAGCAGGATCCATGATACTCCTTTTAATAGACAGGCATCATTGACCCCTACCCAAGATACCTGTCATAGTGATATTAGTTAGAAAGCAAATCAAAAGACTCTTCATAGTGCATGTAGCCAACAAGAGCCTGATAGAGGTGCTGGTGGTCAAAGACCAAGAAATGTTTCACAGACAACAAGTAATCCTCACATAAGTATTTAGCACCTGCATATGATAAAATAAAATATTTACTAGCTAGACAGCCTGACAATGTACCCTCTAAAATCAATCACCATCTTTCAAAACTGTTATTAGAAGAATGTTTTCCATTGAAATGCCCAACACTAATATTGCTTTCATGGACATGTGAGAATCGTCCCTAGAAGCAGTGCTATCTCAATAGGCCAAGTCACATCTTGTTCCGTATTACAATTTTACTACTTACAGATTTATGTTAATGTTAAAGACTTTATAACATTTCATTATTTTCTTGTCATTTTGAAAGTGTCTGTTCCGTACAATTATTGTTTAATTTATATAAAACAAGTTTGCTCTTACCAGAAGCTTTAACTGGGAAATTAAAGCTGACTAGTATACAAACTCTGAGGTGTCAGTTTTCTCTACCCACGTTACAACAACTTAAAAATTTAAATCTTTCTTGGTTATGAACTCTTACAGTAAAAGAAAACTTGCATGTAGCTGTATGGTAGTTTGTAATCTGAACACTAGCAAACTAACAATGGAAAACATGAAAGGTATGGAAATGTCTGACAGTTAAGAAAGATGGGATAGTCCAGTTACTGCTTAACCCATGATATAAGGTTTTTCCTTATATGTGACCAATGATTTATTAAATCAAAAGGAATTTTATAGTCATTGTAAGAGACTGGAAATACCCTTTCAGCAGAGGTATCTTTTAACTTCTTTTAACTTCTTCTTTAAATGGAGTCCTTTCAAAGTTGTTTCCAGTTTACTAGGTGTCTATGGATACTTTGGGGTTGTAGTGTTAGTAGCAAGAGGCTGGAGTGGACACCTGCCATTATGTATATAATTGAACTTGCCTTATATTTTTCCTGAAAGTGTAAAACCTTCTTGAAACATTAGTCCACACATCTGATGTATCTGTTATGGTTGAACACCGATGCGCTAATTCACTAGCTTTACACAACCACATTATTTAGTCTTGTAGTGTTGGGGTACAGATGTGCACTGTTGCAGACCCCCTTTCCCACTGTAGGAGACTGGGCTCCTTAAGGGTTAAGGGAGTCTAAGTCCTGCCCCTACCTTTGGGTGAAGACAGGAAACTCCTGGGGTCAAATACTGTAGCTTACAAAAGAGGGACTTGTATTTTCCTACAGGTAACCTGCTCATGCTCTTTATGTAGACTGTATGCCTGGGGAGTGCTAGAAGGAGGTATAGCAGTGAAGCACACAGCTTCCATTACATAACACTCTCACTTCTCTTGCTGTACTTTTTTCCTAAAATAAAATAAAATGTGACAGGTATATAGAAACCTGTCTATGATTGGTCCTGATGGGCTAAATCACCCATTAGCAGCTTATAATCTCTCTACATCAGACTACATGGCCCTGCTCACTCACAAACTATAATCTTACTTCTCATGAAGATTACGAAACAGGATATGCCATTCAGAGATAACATTATTTACTTTGGAACTGAAAATTACATGAAAAAATAGGCTAAGCGGGGAGGACGTGGCGACCGTGCTCAGAGATAGCCGCTCACTGAGTCAGTTCCACTTCTCGGCTGGTCTGTTACCTGACCCAAGCCCAACCATGTCTCTTACCACTGGACCATTTTGTTCAAATTCTCTAGACCCCGCACAATGACCCGGCAGTGATGAGAAGACCCCCTGCCGTGGAACCTGGATGGCTTCTTTCCACTCATCGAGGCTACAACAAAATGGCAATGGCTGTCGTCATTCACAGCCTGCTGGCCACAATAAGGAGGCCTCCCTAGCCATATTGCTGGGGCATGATCCAGCGCAACACCATCCATTGGAGGCCACTGGCTCAGTATCCTCCACAACATCCACAAGACACCCTGCCATGTCCAGGACCCCCATAGATGAGGATGATGACCCCTCTTTCCTGTCAGACATGGAGGTAGGCAATACACAAGCAGGCCTTATCTCTCCAACAGAGTGCCCTGATCCCATAGCTTCTTTTCCTACTACAGGCCAGCCTGTGTCTGATTCCACCCTCAAGGACATTCTCCTATTATTAAGGGCTTCCCTCCAGAATGATACGCTTTCCTGCATCCATGGTTTTAAAAGAAACTTTAGGGTTGTAGGGGAGAGGGTTGGAAAGCTTGAAGATAGAATTGAGGAATACACAACTTCTTTTAACTCTTTAACATCTTTAAAGTAAGGGGTGTCCCCGAACAGTTTTACAAGCCCAATTGGCCCATTATGCACAAGATCTGTTTAAATGTGTTGCACCCTCCTTAACATGGGAAGACCTCACCAAAGATAGGATCCATCGGATCCCTAAGCCAGGTTATCTCCCCCCGTCAGTTCCTCAGGATGTATTGCAACAGATCCACATTTATCAAGCCAAGAAGAAAATCCTTTCAAACTTAAGAAGTATGGATCCAATGTCCGATCAATATTCCAGACTGCAGCTACTACCTGACCTCTCCAAGTACACCCTGCAGAGGCACAGAAATCTTGCAATAGGCACTAAGGCCCTAGGAAATCCCAGGATTTTCCACCACTGGCATTAGGCTTGCACCCATGATGAGGTAACATTAACATGACAACACTGGAACATCATTCTAGACATTTTGACACCGCATCTGATTCTACTAACGCAAACACCTCCTCACAGGGTTGGCAAGTGGGCTCTCACAAAAGATCAACCAAGCAGCAGCACGCTGGTGGGCCCTAAATGACCAAGTTGAAATCTTATGCCACTACTATAACCAGCCAGGAGTATGCCGACTCCTCATGTTTTTCTCCCCATGTGATTTTGCAGTATACCTGCACATGGTTCAATCCAAAACCTTTTTAACAGGTTTTTAAGTTTTTCTGTTGGGCTTCTTAGCCCTTTAAGGCACAGCGTCAAATTACTTTGTTCTTGATTGTTAATTGTTTTCCTCTTTCACAGCTGTTATTGAGTACCAAATACTTCTTTTAACTCTTTAACATCTTTAAAGTAAGGGGTGTCCCTGAACAGTATCACAAGCCCAATTGGCCCATTATGCACAAGATCTGTTTAAATGTGTTGCACCCTCCTTAACATGGGAAGACCCACCTGCACATTCCACTGCTACTGTATTACCGCCTCCTTCATCTTCAAGTGCCTGGGTATCTTTCCATCCATATCAAAAAATACTATCTTACTAATCCAAGTATTTTTTTTGCCCACACACTCTATTTTCATCTCCACATGGGCTTCAAAGTAGTATCACTCACACCAAGCCAAAAGGGTGTCAATGTGGAAGGAGGCCTCCAAGTTTCAGGCAGATATCTTCTGCACCCAAGAGACCCACTTCCATGCCCAGCAAACTCTCAGGTGTTCCCACAAGGATTACCGCATGTTTTCTTAGCTTCCACTGTAGAAAACAAGGAGTGCTCACTGCTATAAAGAACTTTTTAGCCTTCCAGCTCAAAGATGCCACCCTGGACCCTCATGGCAGGTTAAAATTACTCACCTCTGATATTAAAGCACAACCCTACACCCTGGTAAACATATATGCTCCAAACTCTCATCCAATCAGTTTTCTCCGTAAGACTACTCAAAATTCACAAAGCCTAATATGGCCACCTACTAATCTGTAGAGATTTTAACACCTTTGTGGATCCGACGATGGACTCATAGAATCCACACAAACGAACAATTCCCACTCTGGGCCCACTGCTCCATGCCGAAGATCCATATAATGTCTAGCACTGCCAGCATGACGCAGAGAAAGATTACACCTTATTTTCTGCTACACACTACCTATACCCGTATCAACCTATTTCTGGTTGATAAATGGGTGCTCCAACAAATGTCCTCCTCTTCTATTGTGAACATTACATGGTCAGACCACGCTGCCATTTCCATTTTGATGGAGCAATGAGATGCCAGTCTACCTGTACACCTATGGCGCTGTAATTCCAGGCTTATTTGTGAACCAACTAATGTTCAATCGCTTACTCAACATTTCAAGGAGCATTTTGAAATCAACGCCACCACTACTGGGGACCCTTTCTAATATGGAATGCTCATAAAGTATACATGAGAGGGATTAGCCTTCAAATCTGTGCCCAAGCTAAAAAACTCTACTCTTAGCATCTAGATGTTGTGCTTTCAGAAATTTACAAATTAGAATCACTCAATAAAACCCAACTTGACTCTACACACTCTTCCACCCTTTTTAAACTTAGACTAGAACTGAAATGTCTTTTATTTGAACAGTTTGACAAATCAGCAAGAACCTTAAACATTAAGCATTATGAGCAGGTAAATTGCTAGCTCACAGACTGAAAGCCCAATAAGCTAAAACCAAAATTTCACACCTCATTGATCCTGATACCAACCAAAAGATAATCAACCCCCAAGATATTGCTACCTCTTTTGCTGACTACTACAGTTCCTTATACAATCTTGTTTATCCCCATACTCTGGACCTTCAAGCTATTGAAAGTTTCTTAGCTCAGCTACAGCTCCCCAATCTCTCTAAAAAGCACATCTCTAAACATAAAGCCCCAATCACTGAAGCAGAAATTATCAAAACTACAGACTCACTACCTACTAGGAAAGCTTCTGGCCCTGATGGCTTCACTAATGACTCCTACAAGTCATTAAAAGATCACCTCACCTGCAAAAAATTCTTTCAATTAGCTGCCGGACAGGCATCCTTCCCCCTGAGATGTTAAAGGCAGATGTGGTTACTATACCTAAACCTGGCAAAGAACCAATATCCCCTGCTAACTTTTGACCTATATCTCTGCTCAATTCCGACATTAAAATTTACGCAAAACTTCTGGCGAGATGTTTGTTTAAAATTCTACCAGAATTGATCAAACCTGACCAATATGGGTTCATTAGGGGCAGACAGGCCTCCAATGCCCCTAAAAGGTTTTTCAATCTCCTGCACCATGCCGGGTCCAGTCGAATGCCTTCTCTGCCCCTTTCTTTGGATGTGGAGAAGGAGTTAAATAGGATACATTGGGGCTATATGGAGAAAGTGTTGATGAAATTTGATTTTCAAGGGTCCATCCTTTTGGCCATTATGGCCCTCTACTCCTGCTCCTCAGCCCAAGTCTATACATCAAACCTCCTGTCCAAAAACGTCAACATTACTAATGACACCCGCGAAGGCTGTTCCCTTTTTCCCTCTACATTTCATCTCCTAATTGAACCCTTGACTGAGGCTGTATGCTCCCACTCTTTGATCAAGGGGTTTCAAATAGGCCAATCTACCCATACAATTAATTTATTCACAGATGACATCATACTACTGCTTAGATTTCCAATTACTTCCTTGTACCATGCTCACCAACTTCTATCACAGTTTTGTGCTATCTCATACAATAAGGTTAACTGCTCTAAATCTCTAATTCTAGAACTGAGCGTCCCTAAGGTGCAGAAATAATCCTTACAGAAATATTTCCCATACACCTGAAGTTCTCAAGGTATCCCATATCTAGTCATTACGCTCACTCCATGTAATCTTCATTAGCTACTAGCAATTTTGACTTCCTGCATAAAAAGATATTCCAGGAATTAGCTAATTTATCTAAATTTGAATTATCCTGGTCAGGTCGCCTAGCATTCTTTAGGTTGCTCACTCTACCTCTTCAGAACATTAGCAGTCCTGCTTTCAACAAAACAACTACTTATACTTAACAATAGGCTCAGAAATTTTATCTGGCAAGGTAAAAGGCCAAGATGCTCTCACTCTGCTCCTACTTAAACACACTAGTGAACTAGTGGCATAGGACTAGCTGCTGTTAAAGATTATTATTTGGCAACATGCCTGGACCAGATTAAACACTGGTTTAATCCCGTAGACTCCCTTCCATGGATAGCAATTGAACAAACCCTCATTCAGGCCCCTAATCTCCACACCTTGCTACTAGCAGATCTATGGCAATCCTTTCCTCTGATAATTTCATTTTCAATATTGTATTGATTTTACCACTCAGTATTGGTAATATTTAAATATTTTAGTATACACCATAGTAGCTTGCAAGACCCCACACTTCAGTATCCTTTTCTCTGAAAGGTTTACCACTACTAGCATGGAGAACCCTGCATACTAATGCATACTCATCTTTGATACTTTATTACATACCCCCATCAAGATCTTACGTTATACCACATATTATGATGATTTCTTGGGTGTCTAGAGGTATTCAGGTACTTAATGATATATCAAATGATGGCCACCTCCATGATCTGGAGAGGCTGCAGCAGAGATTTGGGCTCACGTCTCATGAACACTATACATACTATAGAATAGAACACCTCCTGAATCACTCACCGCCCATTCAAGTAAAATTGCCTAAACAGTTACTGGGTTTTTATTTTTCAAATCCCACCAAATGAAAAGGAATATCCATTATTTACAATATATTACAGGAAAAATTGGTCTTCCATAAATCTAAACCCTTTCAGCATTGGGAGGAGGACTTAGAGTCTCTCTTCTCCACTTCACAGTGGAGTACAGCCATGAGGTCCATTTACAAAGCCACACACTGCATACAACATTGGGAGCTGACCCAAAATTTGCTCTCTGCTGGTATTTCACACCGCTATAATCTCTTCTGCATAGTCTCCCCTCTGTTGGAGAGGATGTGGTCAAACTGGTTATCTCGTTCACATGTTCTGGTCTTGCAAATGCATTGTAAGCTTTTGGAAAAAGATATTCCAATGAATGTCTGAAATAAAAGGATCAATTATGGTACCTTCTCCACATGTGTCAATCCTAAATCTAGGTATTAATAATATACCTAACCCTTAATGCATGGTAGTCACACATATACTCATTGCAGCCAGACTCCCAATTGCCAAAAACTGAAAAGCTTAGGAGAATGCCCCTATATCCTTCAGAAGTAGTACCTCTTACAAAATCCACCACTCGTATGAATGCGCCATGGCGATCTGGAGTGGGCAGTTAAAACACTTTGACTCCTTTGACTCCTTTGAAACCATGGTCTACTTGGGTCAGCAAATGATAAAGTGGAATAAATTGCACCCTGAATGTCACTGATTACCTTATAATTTCCAAAATGTAGATAACTTGTCTAAAAAATGCAGTGCTAATATGTGCTGGTTCATGCTTTGTATGTTATATTGATATTGTTCATTTAATGTACCTGCTGATAGCGGTAACCTTTGTATATTACCTAAAACTTAATAAAAACACAATGTAGAAAAAAAATAGGCTAATCAAGTCCAAGACCAAAAAGTCTATGTTTCATACTGCAAGTCTAGAAAATAAATTTGTATCTCATTGACCACGGAAAATCACACACCATACCCAATGTCTGGTAGAGGACACAGCCACCTTCATAATGCAAAGATAATGGAAGGGGATGGGACAGCTTGGGCATAATACAGATTCATTCACAGTGTTACCTTGAGACAAAAAGGTCTTACGTGCCCTCAAAATTTTAGATTGGTTGACTGTTAAGGGCCGGCTTGTTTACACCAGTCTACATGCTAAAATTATCTAATTAAGCATGTAGGCTTGTGCCCAATATGTAATGGCAGTGGGGCAGTATTTACCTTATTTATTACCTTCTCTTATTAAAACATTACAAATTGCATTTCATTCATCCCTATTCACCACAGTTGAGCTGTGGTGCAACGTGGTGACTGAGGGTGACCTCAGGCAAGCTGCAATGCATTGTGGAAAAAACAGCATGTCTGCATTTTTAAACACCTTGTGGTGTGTATAGGGCACATAAAACAATTGTTTTCTATGTGCCCTAGCAGTGAGTCTGCTTTGATGTGTGCAGATAACAAAGGGCACCAATCCAGCCTTTAATCAATATTGGCGTGCTGGCTATTAACTCATATTGAAGCTATTGGGAGTGCCACCACTGGCAGTGCACCCACACTAAGCAGAGGTAAGTGGTATGTGTATGGGATGGACTTTGCTGTTAAAAGCTTCTGTAAATACACAACACAAGCCTGGGCTTGATTGATTAAGCTGGGTACAAATTATAAACAGTTGTATTCCTGTAGTAAAGTTGTTAAGCTTCCTTCCTTCTTCCAGACAATTCTTTCATTTTGTAGACTGCTTTTGCATCAGACAGTATGTAAAGCATATTACATTTTTTCCTGTCATAGGAAGCTGTCCTCACAGTTTTCCTTGTGAAGTTGGTATCTCTGCTATACACCAAATTTATTCATATCTACTCCATGCATTTATACACCTACAAATATTACAAGAAGATCCTCTGCCAAATTATGATTTTGGACTGTATTTTTGTTCAAACTGAATAAATATTATCACTTTATAAAAAAAATTCAGTTTTTAGGAACACATTTCCTCCTTCAACTATAGAGAAAAAAATTAGTTGAAGGTAAAATGAAGTGGTTTTATTAAAGCAGAATGATATTACTCAGATGCAGATAGTTCATTTTGTGGTGTCTCAGATTTACGTAAAAGCCATTAATCTGTTTACCACGTCACTATTTCTTGGGAAATGAATCTTAAAAGTAAAACTAAAAATGTTTGTGAAGATAACTCACATGTTGCCTAATCTGGTAAAAGAGTAAGCCTTCAGCATGCTTAGAAAAGGCAATATTATTTCATTTGACAATTAAACAACAGAAAAAAGGGAGAAAAAAGCTGTTTAACTTATATTTCCTGTGACACATTTGAAATGTTTCATTTGTTTACTTGTTGGTTTTAAATGGTCATTTGATGGCTAGGTAACATAGCAGTATTCAGAACAATCCTTGATGAGCTGTGATTTAATTTAATTGATCTATTTGTTTAATATAAAATATTGCCTGGAGGTAAAGCGTAGGTAATTTACTAATTCCTGAACTTTTAAAGTTTACCTGTGGACAAAAATGGAATGTACTGTATGATGCAGTCTGTATCTAGCATTAATACATCATTTTTTTGTGTTCCCCTGTAACAATGTTTTACTACACTTGAATCCTGCCAGTAGATCCATTGTTTTTCCACTTCCTGTAATAGTGTGACAACACTTTTCCTTAGGCAATGACATTGCACAGCAACAATGTCTCATTGTGGACTGTTAGTCTGAGATGGACATGTTGTTTTAAATGAGCTTTAAATAAGAAATAACAAAACAAAGACAAAATTAAAGTGATCTCTGAATGTAAAATCTTTAGACTCTGTTCACATATGGGCGTTTTTGAACCTCGTTCATTATAACGTCTGATCCATATGTATTTTACCTGGCAGCACTAGGGTCATTAGTGTGAATCCCAGCCATTGCACTACCTGCCTAGAGTTTGCATTTTCTCCCTGTGCCTTGTGTGGGTTCCCTCTGGGTACTCCATTTTCCTCTTATACTTCAAAGATAAGCTGATAGGTCGAAGTGATTGTAAACCCTCACCTTGTAAAATAACCCATTCAGTTTAAATAGAAATGAAAGGCAAATATTTGCGCACAGATGTAAAAATATTATAACTAAACCCCCCCCCCCATTTACCCCCCCTTTTTAGAAGTGATTACATAACTTCTGTTCTCAGCTGCATAAGACCTGGGGGAATAGAAACAGCAGCACTCTGATCTTCCCAGTGAAAGGCTGATCAATTGGAGGAGAGCACACTGAGTTCTCAGCATAGCTAGAGTACTGACCACACTGTATGCTGCTTAGTGTAGTCAGTTCTTAATAGGAAAGCAAAGGGAGTGGCATGAGCACCAGGCATGTCACACTAAAGAACAAAACAGGATACTTTTTCATACAAGTACATGGTACCACAGGCACATATCAGGAATATGAAATGCTGGGTTTACCTATTCTTTAACTGGCCCCTGTCTAAAATTGCCCATAGTATGTGTATGTAAGAATGTGATTTAGGGACCTTAGATTGTAAGCTTCATGAGGGCAGGGACTGATATGAATGCACAATATATAAAGCACTGTGTAAATTGTTGATGCTGTATAACAGTTGCAGACCGCCTCCTGTAGATTTACTGCTACAGGGTGGCCACTGTATATAAATGTGACCTGAACTCTTGGAACGGGGGTGAGCAAGTGCCAGCCGGGCCAGGGGTGCTGTGATTCGATACAGCACCGATCAGTCATCAGGCCCAGTCCAATGTTTTTTGGCCTGAACCTGCTGATCGGTTGTAGGGAATCACAGATCAGCCTGTGCCTGTGTTTAGAACACAGACACAGAAAATTGCATGCTCTTCTCTCTTGGAGCCTTTTCGGTTTCAGAAAGAGAAGAGAACAGATCCGCATGAGTCAAACAGCACACCTACACAGTAAAAACACCTATATAGGCACATTTAACTCCTAGATCACCCCCCAGTTAACCCTTTTACTACCCTGTCAATAGTCTCATTAGTACAGGTTACAAATTTTTTTTTACAGATCACTGTATTAGTGTCATGGGCAACTTTACATAATGTTAGCATCAGTTATCATCCCTCCCAGATAACATCAGATTGCCCTCCAAATTTAACCTCTTGATTTCCAGTAACACTATCACAGTCACACTATAACAGCCATTACCAGTACAGTGTCTGAATGGATCAGTATCTTTGATCAGATCAGAACTATACTAGTGTACCCCTTAACATAGTGTCCCCAAAAACACAGCATTATCAGGATCAGCACCGATACTGCCAGCACTTGCATTTAGCTCAAACCCCTTCACCCCCCCAACAAGTGCAGTCAGTAGATCACTGCCACTTGATACATTGCACACAAAATTGCAGTTGTAGCAAGATCAGGTCTAATCTCTGCTAGCACTAGCAGGTACATTTTATTTGTAGCGGTTCCAGCAGTCTCTGACAGTCAGGAGCTCTTTTTCTCATGATTCACACTAGGTACCTGTAAATGTATTTTCCAAAATGTTCAAACAAAAGTACACTAGTGAAGAAGCCTACAGGATTCTGTGCATGTCAGATGAGAACGAAGGGGAGTCAGAATCCGCCTCAGAATACAAACCTGTAGAGAGCAGCAGCACCCTGTCAGGTAGCTGTGATGATGGAGAAGAGGTCCCTGCTGAGGTCAGGCATGTGCCCAGGTTGCTGAGGTTCTAGAATCGCATGATGATGATTCTCATATGCAGCAGAGTGCCAGTACTAGCGCTACACTACCTTCTGGTGAGTTGGGGAGCACCAGCGGCCTAGAACATCCTGGCATTTTAAACCCCAGCACTGTAGTATCACTTGGTGATATGGTGAGTCCCATAAGTGCAGTCCAAGCTGGTGAGGTGGTTATCACTAGAGTGTCCTGCAACCACCAAGAAGCCAAACACAGGCCCGTAGAGCCCATAGTGTCCTTCTTGCAAATCCTGATTGGCAGCCCACAGATTTTGCAGTATTCATGCTTCCCCCATTCACTGCCCAACCCGGAATTCCCCTTGCTTTTTTTGAGCCGTTTTTCATGGAAGATCTGTATTGATTAATTGTGGACCAAAGCAACTTACGTGCTGAGAAGTACATCGCCGGCAACCCAAATTTAAACCTTGCCAGACAGTTTGCATGGAAACCTATCACGGTTTCCGAGTTTAAACATTTTGGGGGCTTAACGCTTAACATGGGTATTACAAGAAAGAATGAATTGTGGTCATATTGGTCCATAGACACGATTCAGCATTTGTCTGTGCACTCTGCTGCAATGGCTAGAGATAAATATGAGAATACATTGTGTTCCTAGAGCCTGGACACATAGGCAAAATGCATATTTTCACTAAATTTCAAAATTTCTAAATTTTTCAACAGCATTTGTGCACCTTCTCCTTTAGCATACCCCAAAAAATAGTAAAAAGTCAAGGGGTTTAAGGTCTGGTGAGCTTATATAATAAACAAAATTAAATCACATATTTTGTCACATCTATATCACATCATATCAGTCGTCTGTTTTACCTTCTTTCTAGAGATAACTTTCACAAATGAACATAAGTTTTATTGCATTTATTTAATCATAATCATTATCTTGATTTTATTTCATATATATATATATTTAAATAATAACCCATTTATCTATACAGATTTAAATATATACATATTTACATTTTTAACACTTTGAATCAGTCATTATCTACATCTGGGCATGTTTGTATAACAATATCGGACTAAATCAATATTAAGATCTTTTAAACTTGTATGCATTATTCTTTTTACTATCCTTGTTATTGGTTATACATATAGTTTTATGCAATTGCTATTGTAGTTTTATCAAGCTTAGAAATGTACTATCATGTTAGTTGTATCATTGTAGCATTGATTGTTAAGACATGTTGTTGACACCTTAGCCCCTCCTCCCAATCTGAGATGGCCCATCCCAACAGGGAGGATCCAATTATAGTTCTAGAGTATATATGGGGGAGAGCACTCATTGTTCAGTTAAGCTCTGATGAAGAAGGGATGCCCTTCGAAACGTGTCAGCTGTACCCTGAGTGTCCAAAGTGTCTTATGATGGGACTCGCGCAGGCTGCACTAATCCTTAGTCCCCTTGAGGACTTACATGCTTGATATACTTCGATGTTTGTGAGTATTATTCTGTATTTAATAAATTTTGGTTTACTGAGGTAATGCACAAGGTTTGTGCGCTTTTTGTTTGTTCTCGCTTCGCAGTATTGGCCGGGCTTCCCCAGTCTTGTTTGGAGCTGCACAACCCCATATGCACAGGTGGTAGAAACTTTCAAGTCCTGGTTCCATCTATCTACCCCTGGTTGGGTCATAGAGCGCAAGAGAGTTAATTTCCAAGCTTATATAATGATATTATATATATATATATATATATATATACACATACACGCACACACACACACTAAATTGTCAAAAGTATCGGGACGCCTGCCTTTACATGCACATGAACTTTAATGGCATCCCAGTCTTACTCCTTAGGGTTCAATATTTATTGAGTTTGCCCACCCTTTGCAGCTATAACAGCTTCAACTCTTCTGTGAAGGTTGTCCACAAGGTTTAGGAGTGTGTCTATGGGAATATTTGACCATTCACCCAAAAGTGCATTTGTGAGGTCAGGCACTGATGTTGGACAAGAAGGCCTGGCTCATAGTCTCCATTCTAATTCATCCCAAAGGTGTTCTATCAGGTTGAGGTCAGGACTCTATGCCGGCCAGTCAAGTTCCTCCACCTGAAACTTGCTTATTCATGTCTTTATGGACCTTGCTTGCACTGGTGCGCAGTCATGTTGCAACAGGAAAATGTTCCCACAAAGTTGGGAGCATGAAATTGTCCAAAATGTCTTGGTATGCTGAGGCCTTAAGAGTTCCCTTCACTGGAACTAAGGGGCCAAGCCCAACCCCTGAAGAACAATCTCACACCATAACCCCCCTCCACCAGAGTTTACACATGGCACAATGCTGTCAGGCAAGTACCGTTCTCTTGGCAGCTGCCAAACCCAGACACGTCCATCAAATTGCCAGACAGAGAAGCGTGATTCATCACTCCAGAGAACACTTCTCCACTGCTCTAAAGTCCAGTGGCTCCGTGCTTTACACCACTGCATAAGACGCTTTGCATTGCACTTGGTGATGTAAGATATGGATGCAGCTGCTCGGCCTTGGAAATCCATTCCATGAAGCTTTCTATGCACGGTTGTTGTGCTAATCTGAAGACCACACAAACTTTGGAGGCCTTTAGCTATTGACTCTGCAGACAGTTGGTGAGTTCTGTACACTGGGCGCTTCAGCATGCACTGATCCCACTCTGTCATTTTACGTGGCCAACCACTTCGAGGCTGAATTGCTTTTGTTTCCAGTTGCTACCACTTTGTTATAATACCACTAACAGTTTACCGTGGAATATTTACAGTAGTAGCAAGGAAATTTCATCAATGGATGTATTGCACAGGTGGCAACCTATCAAGGTTGCAAGCTTGAATTTGCTGAGATCCTGAGAGCAAACTCATTCTTTCACAAATGTTGGTAGAAGCATGCCTAGAAGCTTGATTTTATACACCTGTAGCCATGGAGGTGATTGGAACACCTGAATCCAATGATTTGGAGGGGTGTGCTAATACATTCGGCAATATAGTATATATATATATGTATATATATATACAGTATATTGTGGTAACTAGCATCAAATGGTAGAGTTTTTTCAGCACACAGCCACTCGCTTTATTCCTTTTTAAAGGCGTTTTAGCTTAATTTTATTTAAAAGAAAGTTCTACAACATGCTTCCCACGCAGGGGTGTTCACCATCAAAACAAACAAAACAAAATTCATAGTCCTGGCTCTGTTTATCAGCACCTCTATTTATGTGGGTCTCCCAGACCACTGGCTAGTCTCAGCACACAGCGTTGGACTCCTTGGATGCACACAGCCTCCTTCCAAAATATGGCTTTTTGCACACAACCACTCGCACACAGCTAGCAGCCCCTTACTGCTCTGGCTTCCACCTCTCCTAGGTGGAGCCCTCCTGACTCCTGGGCAATGACCTCCTGTCTGCCAGAGTGGAGCCCAGAATCCTAGTTTGGCCTCTACAAAAAGGCCTGCACACACCTGTGCAATCAGTGTGCTGGCTGCTTTCAAAATATGGACCCAGGATTGGAGATTTCATCACTCTCAAATCACTTAGAAATCTCCAAGCCACAGGTCCCAAAACAGGCTTTACAAACCAAAGAGAAAACTGATAAACCAGTTTCCTATGCATTAAGAGAACTGCCTGGAGCCACTCAAGCTGCATGGTTGAGAATCCTGAGCCATAACCTTGATTTTCCCTGTGGCAGGATACCGCACTGCCACAATATATATATAAATGTTTACATATAAATACACATATACATACACACCCACATATAGTGATGTGTCCACACTTTGTATTAAGCAATTTATGCATTTCAATGACAATACACTCTGTAGTCCTTGGGGTGACCATGAATAAGACCGCTTCCATGAAATTCGGCCTTTGCCAGAAATTTGCTGATGTTTATACAGCCCAACAGAACACCTGTGTAAATGAGTCACTCTTTAATTTTTCTGGCCACCTTGCATTCAAACAGTATCTCCCCAGCAAGTGTTCTAGATCTTTGGTCAAAATGTGTAAGGTCTGTGAGAGGGTGACAGGTTATACATGTTCTTTTAGGATTTACAAGGGAAAAGATAGTCATGTGGAGCACTCCAGATGCCCAGACTACAAGGGGAGCAGTGGCAAGATTGTGTGGGACTTGGTGTCACCCTTGTTCTGTAAGGGGTACCACTTGTACATGGACAATTATTATGCAAGCATGCCAGTTTTTAGACACGTATTCAATCTTGGAATTGTTTCATGTGGTACCGTGCGACCTATTCGCTGGGGCTTCCCCCAATGGCTTGTAAACAGGGTGGTGCTCTCAGAATACAGTATATACATCAGTACTTGCAGAGTTTCTGGAGGAGATTTATCTTCCACAATTAAAAAAATAAACATATATGCCTAAGCATGAGGGTCCTGGGGTGCTCCTATGCATATATTGTTTTCACTTTTTTTGGCAGAGATTTCTTCACCCACATGGATCGATGGGAAGAGGAATCCATTAGGTTCTTTTTTTTTTGATCAGTTTATGGTCTGCATGAAAAAAGAACATTAAATGCATGCCCAACAATGACCAACAATGTAGCGGTATATTGCTGGACTTTGAGTGTTTATACCGGGATGATGCCTATTAATTGGCCGCTAGGATTGTTTTTACAAGCAGCAGAAAGGGATGTCACCCCACCCCACTGCGCTGATTTCCACGGTTTGATCAGGCTCTTGAAATTGAGAAAGCTTCTGATCACACCAATCTTGGTGTGACCAGATGCTGCTAAGTAAAGGGTACCTGTCACTGCCTATTGCAATCACAGGTAATATTTACATTCCCTGTGATACCAATAAAAGTGATTAAAAAAATTAATGGGACAGTGAAGGGTAAATAAAATAGATAATTAAAAAATAGAAATAAAGAAAAAAATAAAGTGACCCCATCCCCCTTTGGTCATGCTAAAAGGTGAATGCACATGCCAGTCCCGAGTTGATATATCAACAGTGATCGCGCCACACATCTGAGGTATCACTGTGAATATCAGATTGAAGGCAGTAATTCTAGCACTAGACCTCCTGTGTAAATCTAAAGTGGTAACCTGTAAAGGTTTAAAAAGTATCGCCTATGGACAATAAAAATGTACGTAGTTTGTCACCATTGCATGGGCGTGCACAATTCAAGTTGTCAAAAGGCAAGTTTGCTATCTTTTTACTCGGTTTAATATCATCTCTTATATTTTACCAAACAATTGGGTATTATATTGTGTTTTGTGCAATTAAATTTTGAAAAGTGTATGCTTTCCAAAAATATTGTGTTTGCAAAACCGCTGCGCAAATACCATGTGACATAAAATATATAAACATTTTAAACACCCACCATTTTATTCTTTAGGAACCTGTGCTATAAAAAATGTATGATGTTTGGGGGTTTTAAGTAATTTTCTAGCAAAAATACTGTGTATAATAAGTGTCAGAAAAGGTTTGGTCTTCAAATGGTTAGAGGAGTGGGCGTCAGGAGCTTCTAATGTTAGGCATAAAATGCTAGGACAGTTCAAACACCCCCCAAATAACCTCTTTATAGAAATTATACAAACCAAGGTATTTGCTGAGAGGCATGTTGAGTGAAAGGAAGATTTTATTTTTTGATACAAGTTTTTGGAAATGACAAAACATTTTTTTTTTTTTTTTTTTTTTTTTACACACGGTTGTCACTTTAATGAGATATTTCTCATACAAGCCATGGGTAAATGTGGAATCACACTTTAAAACACATTCTTCTACTTCTCTCATGTGTGGAGATACCACATGTGTGAGACTTTTTGTAAGCCTAGCCATGTAGGGGGACAGAAAACCAATGGGCATCTTCAGGTTTTCAAAGGGTGTAATTTCCTCATTTCACTTCCTCACTACCTATGACATTTTTGGAGGCCCTGAAATGCCAGGATAATACAACCCCCCCTCACCCCCAGATGACCCCTTTATGGAAAGTAGACACCCCAAGTAATTGTTTTATTATTTTAGTATTTTAAAATTCCTTGGGGTGTCTACTTTCCAAAATGTTGTCATTTGGGGGTGTTTGTACTATCCTGGCATTTCAGGGCTTCCAAAACTGTGATAACTGTGATACTCCCTTTGAAAGCCTGAAGGTGGTCATTGGATTTTGGGAGCCTGTTCAATGCTAGGCTGATAAAACATCGCTAACATGCGATATCCCCATACTCAAGAGAAGTAGCATAATGCTATTTGGGGGTGTAATTCCACATATATTCATGTCATCTGTGATAAATCTCATTAAAGTGACAACTTTGTGTAAAAAAAACTCCCCACAAACTTGGAAAATTGATTCATGGCTCTCAGCAAATTTCTTGGGGTGTCTACTTTCCAAAATGGGGTCATTTGATGGGGGGGGGGGGTGCTTCTACTATCCTGGCATTTCAGGTCCTCCAAAACTATGATAGGTAGTGAGGAAGTGAAACAAGGAAATTACAACCTTTGAAAGCTTGAAGGTGGTAATTGGTTTTTGGTCCCCATACATGGCTAGGCTCCCAAAAAGTCTCACATACTGTATGTGGTATCCTCATACTATGGAGAAGTAGAAGAATTTGTTTTTGGGTGTAACTCCACATACACCCATGGCATGTGTGAGAAATGAGGAAAGAGGGCACACAGGCCTAGTGCATTACCATAAAAAATGTTTAATAAGAAATAAAGTAGGTGTTGTACTCACAAACAACAATAAAGTCAAGGCACGTCATAAAAGAATAGCTTAGTCAACACTGCGCTGAGTAACAGTCTGCAATAGGGAGTGTAGACATCCCATAGGCTGACGCATTTTGAGGACTTGCCTCTTCCTCAGAGCCACTCTCAAAAGTCCTCAAAACGCATCAGAATATTGGATGTCTACATTACCTATTGCGGACTGTTACTTAATTGGAAAAAAAGAATAAGCTAGAATGCTAACTCTCAAAATAACTTACTTTAGAACACAAATAAACAATATGGTAAAGCAGTCCCACCCCAGAGGTTCTTGCCCACATCCCAATATACTTGAAGACACATAATGTAAATGTTTCCCTGGGACTTTATGCAGCAATAACCATGATGAGTATACGAACGTATATAAAAAAAGAGATATTTATTACAAAGAAGTTCACACAATAAAAAGTGAATCAAAATATTCAGAATAGTAGCTGATAATGCAATGAAACGAACTGAATACAAAACACAAATAATGTGCAAGAAACCTGACAGTCTGTGATATATCAACTGACAAATAGGTTTGACAATCCAAAAAGGACTTCAATGATGTTGTTCAGAAAAATCAAATGCGTTTTGGAACTTTTATTTCCTTCTTCAGGGATAAAGTGTGTCAGGTAAATTGCCCCAAATTGAGTGTTGAGTAACAGAAGTTAGTGACAGATTGCATAAGGATGCTCTTTGAATGGCACGTCAAGGTGAGAGTAGGCAGGGACGCCGAGGTAGACCGTCCACCAACAGGGACAACCCGATGACAGCCTGTAGAGGAAACAGTATATCCTTTGTGTAACGCATAGGTAGCCACTGCAGAGTTGTTGGGAACAAAGCCGCTGCTAGTTAATAAGCAAATCCTTTTGAAAACAAGAAAAAAATCAATCCTTTTTGTTCCAAGTCTTTAAAATTTAGGTGCTTAAGTAAAGTTTAATATCTGTTATAAAAGTATTTTACTTCACTTTTAAGGGTGCAGTATACCATGCCACAACTGTAACATAGGAAACTTTTAAAAGGTGAAAAACTGGAATAGCTGAGACAGAAAAATAACCTGTTATGTCTACACAAATATTGCCAAAAGTCAAGGAGTAACACTTTATAGCTAGGTATTTGAAACATGAGGAAAAAAGCAACAGTTTACTAAGTGGGAAAGGTAATTGGAGAATAAAACACTTGCTTTATGTATGTGCTTTATGCATGTGTATAGCCATTATAAATTGAGTAAAGGATGGATTTGTTATGATTTATATTTGTTCTTAGTGACTTGTTGATTTGAGATAGCAGCTTGGAATGGAAAGTGTGTAAGGCATCGTGTTGAATATAAGATAGAGGCACTTTTTCACTAACTGCTTTGGGTGCAACATGCCTTTTAATACAATAGATAATCTGACAAATTATCAGACAGGGAGTACCTGTACCTTGCAGTTTACTAAACAGGTACAAAGTTAGAAGCAATAATGCAAAACAGGTTGAGAATGGCAAAAACATCAGTACACTAAAGAAGAAAAAAACAGGTTCAGGATAGCAAAGAACATGGTTCGGGATGGCAAAGAACATGCAGAAACTGACACTCTTACAGTATGTAGCTACATAGCATAGTCTCTATAAGATTCTGTAACAATAGGGGATCCAGCTGAGAATCCCTACTTCAGAAAAACAGTTCAGAGCACAAACAGCTACTTGCTGTTATCCTTATAAACAGTGTGCCCCAGTAAAGTCCATGGTAGCTCTGTTAGCACAGCTGAAGTGATCCAAGGCCCATGGACAATAGGCCACAACATTGGAAATGGAGTACTCTGGAGTACTCTCTTGGAAATGAGGGAGTTGCTCACCGCAGTAGCTGCGTCTTCTGGAGAATCTGTGTGCCATTAAGCTTTGGCCCACCTGCCCTCACATTTGTCCTCACAGAGGAGGTCCTTTCGCCTGGCTGCATTTCACTTTCCTAGGTACATCTGCCTCACAACTGTAGGCTCTCTGAACTGCTGAGGGAGAGATGTTGTGGGAAAGAAATTTAAAGGGGCCTGCCCCTGCATTTGAGCAAGATGAGTAAAGGGTCACTCAACTGTAGCCCTTTGAGCATAAACAGTCTTATCAATACTTAACTGAAAAAAGATTGTAAGCGTGTCTGTCAAGCAAGATAAGATGTTGTTACCAGAGCCAAGAACAACTTTCTGAAGAAACAGTGAAGTATTGTTGTCTGCATTAGTGTTGCAGTAACCTTGTCAGCTTTTCTGCCAAATAAATCCGGGTACACATGAATCAGAAATTGGTTGGTTCAGCAGGAGCCGGATGACTTTCAGTCCATGTGTACAGTTGTCTGTTCAACAGAAACTGATCTAATGATTGGCTTCTGTCAAATGGGAATGCTGGAAAACCAGCATTTGATCAGTGCTTGCAGCCTGACTGCAAGCACTGATCTTAGGGTTGCCAGCAGTTCGGGATTCACCCAGACAGTCTGTTTTTTTTTAATAATTTGTCTGGGTTTCAGTCTGCCTTTCCCACAGATCTGGGCAGGAGTCCTGGAGCCAGTGCAGATGTGCCTGGAGGAGCCCATCCCTCCTTAAAAGTGTCCATTTGTTGTGTACTTGGCTAATTTGGATGCAGGGATACACTGGATGCCTTTGCTGTCATTTTGGTATAGCTGGGTATCATGTGCATCCCTGTACCTTTAAGGAGGGATGGGCTCCTTTAGGCACACCTGCCCTTAACCTAGCCATTGATATATGTGCTCCTACTATAGAGGCTTTGGAAATTTTAGAGTTAGGTCCACAGTATATAGAGGAACTGTAATGTGGGACTGTGGCTTACGCATGTATTTGCAAATGTGTACCAACAAAACCCTCTGCTTTTAAGGCAAACTGTTAGAAAGCGACAAATTGGTTGTTTTGCAGGCTGGCTGGTAAGTGTTGCTGGGAAATCCTTTGTTTGTTTGCAATGTGCAATGCCCTTCCATGTGTACCTAATGCTAAGATTGGTTTTAGGTTGGAACAGTTGCAATTTTTTGTGCAGTTGGCTAATTTGGATGCACTGGATGCTTTTGCTGTCATTTTGGTATAGCTGGCGTGCCTCCCTGTACCTTTAAGAAGGGATGGGCTCCTCCAGACACACCTGCTCTTAACCTTTCCATTGATATACAGTATGTGCTGTGGAGGCTTTGGAAATTTTAGTCCACAGTATAAAGAGGGACTGTGGCTTAAGCATGTATTTGCACCTGAGTGCAAAAAAACCCCTCTGTTTTTAATGCAATCTGTTAGACTGTCCCAAATTGGTTGTTTTGCATCCTGGCTGGTAGGTGTTGCTGGGAAATCCTTTGTTTGTGATGTACATTACTACTAGGGGTGGACTGACAACTCATGAGGCCCCCAAGCAATAGAGGATCATGGGGCCCCTGTGTTCTTGCCCAGACTCAAAAAAGCCTATGAAAGATGTACCAGGGGCATCTCATGGGGTGCCCTACTGACACCGGGCCCTCAGGCAGTGCCCGAGTTTCCAAATGGTCAGCCCGCCCCTGATTACTACTATCTTTGGGGCATCCAAAGGTGTCCCAGGTCTTTTACAATTCTATAGTGTATACTACTACATGCACAGCTAAAATTTGGCTTGGAGAAAAGGTGGCAACTCTAACTGATCTGTGTATTCTGATGTGGGAGGGGGAGTTCCCCTGTCAGAATGCAATGGGGTTGATTTACCATAATAGGACAGTGCAAAATCTGGTGCAGCTGTGCACGATAGCTAATCAGCTTCTAACTTCAGCTTGTTCAATTAAACTTTGAAAAAACCTGGAAGATGATTGGCTTCTATGCAGAGCTGCACCAGATTTTGCACTCTCCAGTTTTACTAAATAAACCCCAGAGATCCCTGTATCAACATTGCTTGTGTCGCATGTACCGCTCCTTCTTTATCATATCTGCTGATTCCAACATCCTGGTTTTGGCTATGATGCTTTCTCCCTGTCTGTCTGTCTCTCAGGGATCCTGCCGCCATGCAGCCGTTCGACAGATCCCCTTGGGCCGTGGCGGTGCGAGTGCGCATGCGCAGTAGCGTGCAGGCACGCATGCTCAGAAGCGCGGAGGTGCGCGCATGGGCAGTAGCGTACACGTCACCGCTAGGCGGGCTATTTAAACCTGCAGAACAGTAAAATCAATGCCTTCTGGTCTACAATGTCCCTGCACTTATTACCTGATTCTGTTGCCTGTATCCTGATCTGACCTGACTAAGAAAGAACTCCGCCTGCACCGACCTCGGCTATCCCTGACCATCCGCTTGCCTGCTCCCTTGTACTGCTCGCTTAATACTGACCCTCCTTGTCTGACTCTACTACACCTACTTACCTGTACCTGCACCTGGCTTGCATCCTGACGGCAGCCATACTTACCTGCTGCTGCACCCATGGTCCCGCACCTGGCCTGCATCCTGGTCACAGCCATACTTACCTGCTGCTGCACCCACGGTCCTGCACCCGGCCTGCATCCTGGTCACTGCCATACCTGCCTGCTGCCGTATCCACGCTCTGGTGTCCAGTCCAGTCTGCATCCTGATTTCCGTCATACCTGCCTGCTGCTGCACCTACGTTCCTGCATCCGCACCTGGCCTGCATCCGGATCTCCTGGGTCCCCGGCTATCTGCCACCAGCTCCAGATCTACCCGGCACTCGTGCCTCTCCTGAGTCTGCACCCTCTGTTCCCACTATCAAGGGCTCCGAGCGGGAGTCGTAAGAGGACGCCTTCTCTCCACGTCAGGCTCCCCAACCAGGTACGTGACACTGTCCAACTGCCTGCAAGGTGATTGATGTAGCCAGTCTCTGGGTGGAGACCAAACCTCCATTTGGTTAAAGCCAGCCAAGATTGCAGTCTCATGGTTGTGATAGTGCTGGTTACATGTGCTCAGGCACCCTATTTGTTTGTCTTGCTCTGCTGTCCAGATTCACTCCTTGACGACCTTGGATCAGATATTGACTATTCTCTGAACTCTGCCTGGCTTTTAGCTATGGATTTGATCTTGACTAATCTGAACTTTGCCTACCTTGCACCTGCCTGTCTGCCAACCACAAGTACCTGTTTGCAGTGCTTAGTTCATGCCTGCCCCAGTGTGGTGGTAAACATGACACCTTTATGTGTGTACCCAGCTTTATAAACAGTTTATACTCCTAACCTGTCTACCTAACAACAGCTACACTACCTACAAAAACACACTGCCATCCTCTTCCCATACAGTAATATAAATGGCAAAATGAGTCTATTAAATTGATTTTTATATGGGGGAGTTCATTCCCATAACCCCTGCTGTGTGGCTGCTGGGAATACTGTATATACAGGTTTATATCATGAAGTTTAAATCTTTTGATTAGAACGCCAATTCACCATGCTGCATATACATACATGGAAAAATAGAATACAGTTTGAGTAAAATTACATGATCTCTAAGGTCACTCTATGTAATATTGGTAATGCTGCTGAGTATTCATATTGATTATATTTACATGAAAAAGAACTTGCAATCCTTCAAACTTGGAAGCCATTAATACTGCTTATGTATCATACCAAACTACAACATGTATATCAATATTATCAGTAAATCACCTGTAGCCAGCTATGTTTGCATCAATTACTCTAAACCTGTCAATAAACACTATGAATAGTCTTATAACACTGAAAATGCTATGTGTGTATTTGGATAGGGAGAAGCTCATTTGTACAGCACTCAATTTTAATGCTACAATCCACGAACAAAATATTGAATGGATTTATCACTAACAGCAACTGTCTATAAATTAATTTTAAGACTGTGATATCTATAAATTATTTTAAGACGGTTAATTAATGAATGTATACCGCTCATTTACATTGAACAACCTGAATAGGAGCAGATATAAAGCTGTATACACTAACCGATGTATCCCTAATTTACTGTATGTATATACACTAGAAATATTAATGGTTTCAAATATGAATGAATACGTTGAGGTCTGTTTTTAACTGTTTACACAAAATTCATAAAACTTTCACCCAAGAATCATACAAGCCCAAGAATTAATACAATTGCATTATTGGATTTGGAAAATGTATGAATCCTGGTGAAAGCCGTGTAAATCTTGGGAGTAAAAATTTAAACGTAGGCCTCTTAGTCTGTGAACAGCCAAGTTACTAGCAAAGAGTAAACTCTTTAAAAGAAATTTCACAGGACACAACAGAGCTCTGACCCTGAATGGCATATGACTTTGTGAATAGCTTTTCCAGGAAATCATGTGTAAATAGAAACATTGAAAATGTTTTAGTGTGTATAGATTGCATTTCAAAATTTACCTTTTTGGAGCATTAAAGAAAAATTTCACAGCAATTGAAAAGAGTTATATTTTTGAACCACCTGCTAGCAATATCATTTAATTGGAATGAACGAGCAACAAGTATGCGTCAGATGCTAACACTTTGTGGTTGTGGATTGTGATCAACCTATCTATTCCAAACAATCCATTAACCAATCAACTTACATGATGTCACTGTCACTGACACTGTCCCCTTGTTTCTCAAGGGGACTTACACTTGTTTTCCTAGTTCAGAACTGAGTTATGCAATGCTAAAGAACTTCTGTAAGCAGCAACAACACAAATTTCCTAATAATGAGTTGCACATACTACATATGAAAATATAAAAACAATGCTTTGTTGAATGCAAAAAAATAAAAACTCTAACCATTAAAAGACATTAAACCCTATAATTCTGGCAACAATTAACTGACCAAACTGAAAAATGACTATAAACTAATAGGATAATGTTTATACAATAATCATGCACAAGGAGGGTGGACCTTGGGTTCTAAGATATTTATCACCCATAGAAAAGTAAAAAACTTTAAAAGCTAGCATCACTACAAAAACAAGAAATATATATATTTACTATATGTAGCATGAGAATCATATTATTCTAAATAGAGATGTGCAACTGTGGGATTTGATTTACTGAAATTTAAGCAATATCAAAGCAATAACAGAAATACTGCTGTGAAATGTTATCAGTATTGAGGTCAATGTGGAAGACAAAATTAAAGTGTAAATATCATTAGAAAATTAGGTTCTGATAACTTCAGGCTATCACCTTTTGCAGGTATAGCTATGTAAAACAATACAAATAAGCACTTATTTGTAAGCACACTGTCTCATCCTGCTCTGCACATGCTCAGTTGCTCTCTATTGTTTTGCACTGTCAAAAATGTAGAGGCCAATCTGCTGACAGCCTAAAGATTCACTGATGCTTAGGGGCTCTGGGCATTAACAAAATGGCAGCCTCCAGCAAGAAGAAACTGGAGCAATGCTGAAATCAATTTACAGAACACACTAATTTTGGTAGCATAATTAATAATGTGTATAGACCACCTCCTAAAGAGCCGCTGGTAATTTGGGCCTATTTCCTCCACTCAGGACATACACACAGCCAGGCACACAGCTTTTTCATCAATCTTTCTCTGGCTCAAAAATCATTCCAGGGGTTTTCCTTTTTGTAGTTTTTATTGGAGAGCAGTGAACTTGGATAGGGAGCATGGGATATCCTAAAACTGTAAAACTTTAACAACCTGAGGACTGTTAACTTTCTGGCTGTTCTTGCCCAATGTTTGAAGCCTGTACAATTCAGGCTGCACTCGTACAACACTTGACGGTATTTCACCCCTGCTTCTGGCTGCACTCCTCGAGTTTCAAAGAATCTCGAATGCTATAAGTGACTTGTTCTCTTTCCAGAGACTAAAGCACCACAAAGTCACTCTTGCACCACTGGGGTCATGTACTCACTCAGCTACAAGTCAATGATTGCCTCCTGCCAACATCCACTAATTTCTTCCCCTGAGAGGCAGACAAAGACTGACCTAGCCTCTGGACAACTTGGGCTCTCTCTCAGCTTCCTTCATGGCTTTCCTCCCTTGACCCTTCAACTGACCCCTTGGATTTCTGGGAGGCTCTGCAAATAGATCCCCCCCCACACACAAACACACACACACACACACACACACACACTAAGCCTAGCTGGAATCTTGGTGTCTTCAAATTGACTTCTTTCACTGGCTTGTGCCCAGAAGGGCAAAACCCCTCAACAGGGTCACCTCCAGTGGGCTGGACCCTGGAATGCTGCCTTACACCAGCATACTGCAAAGATCTCCCCTACCCAGGCTTCAGACTATTTTTGGGCTCTTCCCCACCTTCTGGTGCCAACCTTCCCAGGGATTGGCTGAAGTTCCATAAATATTCAGACTGCAGCCTCTGTCCTTCAACTATGTTCTAGAAATCTCTAGAACAAAGGGGGAAGTATCAGAACAGCGGCCTATGAAAACCTGGGCAGCCCTAACCAATCAACCCCTACTCCACTGATTACGGTGGAGCAAAACTAACCTAGAAGGGTGCTACATGTGGAATGTATGTTCCTTGCATACATTCTTTTTTATCAAGTTGTTATGGGTAAAGTTCTGCTTTAAGGTTCTTTGGTATATTTTAACCACTTGCCCTTTTCAGGATTTACCGCCCTTCCTGACCAGGCCATTTTTTTGCAATACGATGCTGCGTTATTTACCTGACAATTGCACCCAAATGAAATTTATGTCCTTTTTTTCCCCACAAATAGAGCTTTCTTTCAGTGATATTTTATCACCTGTTTTTTTGTGCTATAAACAAAAAAAGACTTACAATTTAGAAAAAACTATATTTTTTACTTTTTTGCTATAAAACATGTCCAGTAATAAATTTAAATCTAATTTCGTCATAAATTTAGGCCAAAATGTATTCAGCCTTTGAGGACGTCCAGTTGGAGGGGCAAAATGCATCAGCTGGGAGCCGTTGGTAACGTCATATCTGGTTGGTGGAATGCACGCCAGTGAACTACATCCGGTCTGGTGTTTGTATGCTTATCAATCTGTCATTACATGTGAGTGGAACATGATTTTACCTTTAACTGAAATAAATTGGTATTTAACTATGAGGGCCCCCTTTTTCTCTCTATATACAATCTTATGAGGAGTTTATACTCATGAATGGGAAGTCAACAACTGAGGGTCAGAATAAGGATTGGACCCACAGGAGGACTACAAATCCCAGATGAGACTAACACACGAGCGATAGACTCTTGTTCTTATAAGAGTCCACGGGAGCAGGTGAGTAACTGGGGCCAATGGAGGGGAGCACTAAGGATTTGTTGCACTTTATGAAGAATTACTGCAAGTTTGCACATCACGAGACTATATTAATTTAAATCAATGAATTATTTGTTCACACAATTATTATGATGGTGTATTTCGTATTGTTAGAGAGAGCACATTGCATTAATTTATTGACATGTATATTTTTGAGGTATTTGCATGTTTAATTGGGAAGCGCTTCATTGCTATAATATTTAATCTAAAGGTCAGCACCTTTATAGAAGCAGCAGCTGTATTGTTTAGCACATTTTTTGGTATTTTTTGGTATTTATTTATTTGTCTACAAATGGTGGATTTAAAAAAAATATATATATGTATTTTATACTAGTAATGGTGGCGGTCAGTGACTTATAGAGGGACTGCGGCGGGCATTCTGACACTGGGGCGGGGGAACTAACTGCCACTGACATCCCAATGACACTAATACAGTGATCAGTGCTAATAAAAAGCACTGACACTGTACTAATGACATTGGGCCAGAAGGGGTTAACATACGGGGCGATCAAAGAGTTAACGGTGTGCTGTTTTGCTGTGTTTGTTTTACTGGGGAAATATGCTGCTGTGTATTTCTCTGCTGTGCAGAGAAATACACAGCAGCATGTTACTGCTGACAGTAGAGAGACCTGTATTCTTTACACACAGGTCTCTCCCCCGTCAGTGATGCTTGGTGATGGCCGGCTGCTGGCAGGGAATCTCCAGTTGGGACCCTGTGATCGACATCTGTAGCTGCCAATGGCGGCGCGGTTAGGGAGGTGTGCACGCCCCCTACCCGGAAATGCAAAATCATGTATATATACACACACATGATTTTGCGCAGCCCTGCTACCCTGTAGTGGTAGTTCTGCTATAGTGCAGTCGGGAAGCGGTTAAGGGTTAGGGAAGCTCCTTTAAACTATCCTGAACTTCTCTTCTTTAAGAAAAGTGTTTCTTTCTTGGAGAACATTAAGTGTACCTAGAATGAAAAACAGTTGCAGCCGTCAAGAAAGCCATTGATTACTATGTCAGAAACAACTGCACACAGTGATAGGATTATACATCCGTTTCTGTATAAACAAAGCTGTCACACAGTAATAATGTCTAATATCTCCATTTATAAAGGAGACCATGAAACTAGGGATGAGCACAGGGGCGGACTGACAATTCATGGGGCCCCCAGGCAATAGGGGATCATGGGGCCCCTGTGTCCTTGCCCACACTCAAAAAAGCCTATAAAAAAGGTACCAGGGGCATTTCATAGGGCCCCTTACTGACCCTGGGCCCTTGGGCGGTGCCCGAGTGCTCGAATGGTCAGTCCACCCCTTGATGGGCAAAATGGGTGAGATTCAGCCCACTGGAGGATCAGTGAACCCAGTGGGAAGTCCTTGAACCCACAACTTGGTGGAAAATGCCATTGAAGTCTATGGGAGGTGATGTTGACATTCAGTTCTGGCCAATTTCGAGCCTAATAGGCAAGAGATTGTCAAAAGAGGGTGCTGGAAAAATTGATATTACCATGGGGAACATATAACAATGCATATAACAATGCACAAAAAAATGCAGCCTAGAGGGCAACATTGAAAATCCTTTACACAAATTCTTTCACTTGGGTGATGCCTTAAAGCTGCATGCACAGATCTTTAACAGTACGATTTATGGCTGCTGTGGACAGAAAGGAGCTAATGGAGTGTGATCTGTGTTCCATTAGCTTCAGTGGAGTAAAGGGGAGACCTCATGGGTCTAGAAGACCCTTGATTTCTCATTATAAAGGACCTGTCACTGTAAGTGCGCTGCAACATAGGGGATTTTTGGTCCCCTATGTGATAGCAATAAAGTTACGAGAAAAAAAAGTGTAAAAAATTAAAAAGGTACACCCAAGCACCTAAATTCACCCAAAAACATAAGCTGACCCCTCCCTCCACCCCCACTTAAATACACAGATGTAGGTGAACGTACACTTTGGGGGCACCTACCTACAAAAATGTCAGTTGATGTTACACATGCTACATATTGCCTTGAATGCCAGAGTGAGAGTAATAATTCTAGGTTCATTATTCATGGTTAACTGACCTGTAAGACAAAAAGTAAACAGTGGATAAGGACACTGCACACTTTGACAAATCTTTAATAAAAGAAAACACTGTTCAGTGATGCAGTGCCTTTTCAATCATGGTGAACAATGCCCACTGACCTACCGAAGTAAAAAACATGCTAACCACCTAGATCCACACCCAAAGAATTTCAGATCTTGTCTGACAGCTGAAGTGTACACAAAGAAGATGGTGGCTGATGTGATTGACTAAATATGGCTATGGCTGTATCAATATAATTTTTTGTTTTGTTTTTTGGATAACATATCCCCTTAAATTCCATATCTGATTAATTTTGGAGGGTTATTCACATGGGGTTCCCTCTAAAAGTCATAACAAGTTCTCAGCAAGGATAAGAGTTCTGGTATATTTTGTCATTCTTGCAGGCAAAAGGTTACTGTATGTAAATAAAACAGCCCAGGATGGTAAGTGACATCATTGACTAAATATGTCCTTCAACTACTTGCCGTCCAGAAGATTTACCCCCCTTCATGACCAGGCCACTTTTTGCTGTTCGGCACTGCACTGTTTCAACTGGTAACTGCAGATCATGCAATGCTGTACCCAAACAAAATGTATGTCCTTTTTTTCACACAAATAGAGCTTTCTTTTGGTGGTATTTTAACAAAGCACAGATTTTACGTTTTGTGATATAAACAAAAAAAGACCAAACATTTTGAAAAAAAACCCGACAATTTTTCACTTTTGGTTATAAGAAATATCCAATAAACTCAAAGTTAGTCATAAATTTAAGTGGCCAAAATGTATTCGGTTACATGTCTTTGGAAAAAAAAAATCCCAATATACGTATATTAGTTGGTTTGTGTGAAAGTTACAGCGTCTATAAACTATGGTATATATATTGGAATTTACAAATTTACACAGCTTTTACTTTCTGACTGCCTATCACATTTCTTGAGCTGCTAAAATACCAGGGCAGTACAACCCCCCCCCCCCCCCGAAAAACAGACCCCTTTTTGGAAAGCAGACATCCCAAGGATTTTGCAAAGAGGCATGCTGAGTCCTTGGAACATTTTATTTTGTGACACAAATTTTTTGAAAATAACAATTTTTTTTTCTTTTACACAAAATTGTCACTTAAATGATATATTGCTCATGCATGCCATGGGTATATGTGGAATAACACCCCACAACACAATTCTGCTACTTCTCTCAAGTATGGAGATACCATGTGTGAGACTTTTTAGCAGTCTAGCTACATACAGGCCCCCAAAATCCAATGATCACCTCCAGGCTTTCAAAATACATATTTCCTCATATCACTTCCTCAGTACCTATCACAGGTTCGGAGGCCTTAAAATGCCAAGATAGTACAAACACCCCCCCAAATGACCCCTTTTTGAAAAGTAGACACCCCAAGGACTTTGATAAGAGGCATGGTGAGTATTTTACAGATATCATTTTTGTCGCAGGGTTTTGAAAAAGCAAAAAGAAAAGAATAAATACATTTTTGTTTTCTTTCTTTGTTTTCAAAAAACGTGGCAACAAATGAAATCTGCAAAATACTCACAATGCCTCTTAGCAAATATCTTGGAGTATCTACTTTCCAAAAATGGGTCACTTGGAGTGGGGGGCTTCTACTATCCTGGTATTTCAGGGCCAACATTAGAAGCTTATGTCACAAACCACCCACTCTTGAAGACCAAGCCTTTATGACACTTTTTATTCATATGAAAAAAACTTTTTTTTGCTAGAAAATTACTATGAACTCCCAAACATTATATATTTTTTAAAGCAGAGGCCCCAGAGAATAAAATGGTGGGTGTTGAAATTTTTTACGCCACACACTATTTGCGCAGCGATTTTTCAAATGCAAATCTTTTGGGAAAAATACACTTTTTAGATTTTTAATGCACAAAAACACAATATATTGCCCAATTGTTTGATAAAATATAAAAGATGATGTTATGCTGAGTAAATGGATACCAAACATGACATGCTTTAAAATTGCCCATGCCCATGCAATGACAACAAAATACATACATTTTTAATATTGATAGGCGATGCTTTAAAAGCCTTTACAGGTTACCAATTTATATTTAGACAGGAGGTCTAGTGCTAGAATTACTGACCTCGATCTGATGTTCACAGTGATACCTCACATGCATGGTGCAATCTCTGTTTACATACCGACACGGAACCAACGCTTTCATTCGCCTTTGCGCACAAGCATGGGAAGGGGGGAGGGGCAGGAGTAATTTTTTTTTTTAATTTTGATTTTTTTTTTTTTTTGCACTGTCCCTTTCTTTTTTTAATCACTTTTAATGTTATCACAGGGAATGTAAATATGCCCTGTGACAGTAATAGGCAGTGACAGATACTCTTTTCTGAGAAATCTGAGGTCTATTAGACTCTAGATATCTCCTCTACCCTTAAAGCATCTGATCACACCAAGATCAGTGTGATCAGATGCTTTCCCAATGTAAAAATGGTGCTGTCCGGCAAAATGGAAATGATGAAATGCTCGTAGCTGTCGGTCTCTTAGACCATAGAGATGATTGGAGCCATTCTGGTCTCTGATCAGCTCTATCGTCAGTCAGTGGAACTGCAGGCTGCATTCTTGGATTCCCCTTTGGGACAGGAGAGCCCAAGAAAGCTGTGGAAGGTGGCGGGGAGGGGGGGAATATCCCTTCCCCCTGCTTGCAAAACTATCCAGCAGATAATTGGCAACTAGGATTGTTTTTACATGAAAGCAGACCGCCAGCTGAAAAAAACGATACCAGGATGATGCCTGTAGCTGCAGGCATCATCCCAGTATAACCACTCAAAGTCCAGCGACGTACCAGTATATTGCTGGTCCATGTTGGGCATATATGTAACAGCAGAGAGCATGGGCATATGATGAATTGGGTCTGTAATGCCCATGTTGAGGTTTAGGCCCAAAAAAGTTGAATTGTCTGGCAAGAGCTGAATTTGGGTGGGTGGCGATGTATTGTTGTGCATATAAATCGCTTTGGCCCACAATCGATTGGTACAAATCTTCCATGAAAAACAGCGGAGGAGCTAAACGCTAGTGCTGGCAGCGAACGGGTCTGACCCTACTAACACTGCATTTTTGGGGACGCTATACAAAGGAGGCAGTAGTATAGTTCTGTTCATGATCATTATACTGATCCGTGCAAACACTATACTAGTAATGGCGGTGATCAACAACCTATAGTGAGAGTGTGATAGTGTGCTGGCAATCTAACACTAGCCGACCCTGGCTGGGAGGGGCACTAACTGACCCTGACGCTATCTGATGTTGCTAATGGCAGTTATACAGTGATCAGTGAAAAATTCTATATAGTGGCACCCTAGTAATGGCACTGGCTGGGTGACGGGGTGATCAAAGGGTTAATAAGGGCGATCAAAGAGTTATGTGTGTTAATCTAATGTGTGTGTAAAATGTAGTGCTTTTACTCGGTTCTGTGTTCGTTCGTTCTCTTCCTGGACCGACGAGGGAGGGGGGGGGCAGCGGAGGGCGCAGGCTCGTTCACATCCTGAACTAGAAATTGATGTAAGATTACATCACTTTGCCCACAAAATGCAGGTAAGCAGTCAGCAAGTAGTTAGAGAAAACAATTTTTTTTTAAATTCTCAATACGGTATTTTTTTTTACATTTATTGATTTATTTTAAAAAAATACTTATATCAGAATAGTACAATGTTCCCATAGTAACTTTTGGGGGGGGAACAGGGTTTTTTTTTTTCTTTTACACTTTGCTTTGCAGGAGTAATAAAGATCATTGCTCCTGCAATGCAAAGCTTGCTGTCGTGAACCTAACTCATTCATGAACTGTCATGAATGAGTTAGGTTTTTGACAGCTCAAGACAGTGATCTGTGATTAGCTGGAGTTGGTCACATGGTACAGAGTGCTGTGATTGGCCCCATTTATCATGTGACAACTGTGGGACAATCACAGCTCACTAGGAAGAGAGGCAGAGCTGTTATGAATCATATTGATTCATAACAGCTTTGCTAACATTGTGATGCGATCACCGATCTCCGGGTCCCGTTCACCGGGATCTTTATTTTGCTGTGTCCAGTCACAGCAGCCGTGGGTGGGTGTGGGTGTGTTAGTACAGCTAGAGCAATGTACCCTTACATCACTTTGCCTGTTGCTGACGCCCATCCACAGTGCATTGCAGACAGGAGGTCGGGAAGCTGTTAAATAAAATCAAACGCATGCAAAATCAAAAATGTATTTCTGTCTTCAATTGTAATACAGCATCAATTATGTTGTCCAGTGATGTAGATCCATGTCAATCCCAATGGCCTTTCACTTGACGATGTTTTCCTGCCACATTGCCACTGCTAAATGACAGTCAGATCCCTGACTGCTTTCTGTAAACAAACCAGCCAGGAATCCTGGATAACATAATTGAAAATATGGTCATGACCCAGGATCAATGACTTAACATTCACTAGTGTGGATTAAACACCATTGATTGTTCACATTTCATCAAACAACACTTGACACACAAGGGGCCAATACATTTATTGTTTTAAAATATACTGTAAATAAAAAAAACAAACCATCTCCATGTTGCTGCAATGAATGAGAATAGGGTGCAATTTAGAGCTAACAGACGTTTGAACTAGCACATTCAGTTTTGGTTTGCAGATGAGTCAATTTTGACATATCCACTTAACAAAAACATTATGTTTTGGGACATTCAGCCATAAATGAATGTTCATATGTCACATGCATTTGATTGGCTACATTATTATTATTATTCAGGATTTATATAGCGCCAACAGTTTGCTCAGCGCTTTATAATATAACGGGAGACAATACAGCAACAATACAGTTCAATACAAGAGGGTTAGGAGGTCCTTGGAGCTTACAATCAGCAATATTCACATTCAACTTAAAGATATTTGATCCTCACCATTTGGACAACAGCCAGTGAGTTATTTATAATGTAAAATATAGCTTAACCATGTTGTTCATTTTGCACAGAATTAATATATAAGCACATTTTTTAAACAGCATACACAGCAAATTGCTTAGTGTTATTTAAAAAAAAAACATAATTGAAAGGAAAGAAAACATAAAATTGTGTCCTGTAAGTTCCTACCTGATACACACAGGATTGGTGGAGACTTCCAAAAATAGAGCATTCCGTTTAGTTTTCACAGCTGCAGTTATAAACTTCCTGTGTAAAGTTCTTTGTGACATACTGTACGTCATTAGATTTCGGTAAGAGTACAGAGGGAAATAGCTGTGTAGACCTGTAAGAGAAAGATTAAAGCAGAGGTTCTAAAACTGAGTCATTTTTAACCACCTGTTTGTTTCCCTGTTTCTCACCAAGACTGTATCCAAGCCGGGTGAAAACTAAATGCGCACGTGAAACTCCTTAAAGTGAACCTTTCCATTCACTAAGCATATAAACATATTGGTACCTTTATAATATACTCAGTTACATTTTTCAAACATCTTTTGCCTCTTTCTCCAAAATATGCATTTTAAAACACGCCGAACAGCACTGTTACAGGTATAAAATTATTTACTTTTTATCAGCGGTCAATGTCTAAGCTCATGTCTGCATCTCTAACCATTCCCCTTGACTGATGGTATATGCCTATTGTCCAGCAAACCGCAGATACACATTAATTTTACAAAAACGTTCACAGTTTATTATCCCTTATTTGGGGGAGTAATTGTCTTCTAAAACCAACAGTGACCATAGGTAAACATGTAGCACTCTCCATGACTCCCTTCAACCAGTCTTCACAGTTTAAATGAGGCCACATAAGCATAAATAGAATAGAATAGAAAGCATACCTCAAAGGCACAGCAGTAACTCTAGCAATTGTAGCAGTAATCCAAAAAAGTGGTCCCCAGAAATTAAAGCTAGGACAAACACCATATGCTTTATTACAGCTATAGATCTTATTGCATATTTGAGATATATATGAGTAGAAGCACTTACTTAATAAGGTGGCCATATATACTGGTATACCACAGTAAATACGGCTATTGCTGAATCAACCCAGGCAAAATTTGTTTAGAACGTGAAAAGGAAACTTCAATCTGCATCTGCAGTAATGAATTACAGTAATTAATCTACAATAACAAATGTCCAAACAATAGTAAAAGAATGAAAAATATTTGGCAGATTTTAAAGTGGACCTCTTCTTTTCTCCTCAGGAATATCATGGAAATATGATCACGAGTTTTAACTTAAGTTGCTTCAGTTTCCTTCTTGCAAAATGTGGGTTCAAATATATTAATGTCAGGAAAACCATGCTCAAGCTCATGCTCAAAGGAATGTGCATGCCCTCAGAACTGTCCACAGAGTTGGGCAAAGAACTGGGATCTACAGGAGCACATGCACAAGCATGCATGTTTGATGGACTTTGGCAGTCTGTAGCCTATTTAACCACTTGCCCTCCGGAAGATGTACCCCCTTTCATGACTAGGCCATTTGTTGCTATTTGGCACTGTGCTATTTCAACTGGTAATTGTGTTGTTATGCAAAGCTGTCCAAACGATATATATGTCCTTTTAACACAAATAGAGCTTTTTTGGTGGTATTTGATCATCAATGGGATTTAATTTTTTTTGTGATATAAACGAAGACCAAAAATATAGAAAAAAAAAAATTTCTACTTTCTGTTATAAAAAAATATCCAATCAACTCAAATGTCATCATAGATTTAGACCAAAATGTATTCTGCTACATGTCTTTGGTAAAAATAAAATCCTGATAAGTGTATATTTATTGTTTTGTGTGAAAGTTATAGAATCTACAAACTATGGTACAGATACTGGAATTTACGCAGCTTTTACTTTCTGACTGCCTATCTATTTCTTGAGGTACAAAAATGGTGCTAAAATGCTAGGGTAGTACAAACACCCCCAAATGACCCCTTTTCAGAAAGTAGACAAGATATTTGCTGAGAGGCATGTTGAGTCCATGGAAGATTTATTTTTTTTCCACAAGTTTTTGGAAAATGACAACATTTTTTTTTCTACACAACGTTGTGACCTAATTGATATATTGCTCCCACATGCCATGAGTATACGTGGGATTATACCCCAAAATACATTTTGCTACTTCTACTGAGTATGGAGATACCACATGTGAGAGACCTTTTTGGGAGCCTAGCCACATACAGGAGCCCGAAATCCAATAACTCTTTTGAAAGGCTAAAAGGTGCGTCATTTCCTCATCTCACTTCCTCACTATCACAGTTTCAAAGGCCCTGAAATGCCAGGATAGCACATTCCCCCCCCCCCCCAGGACACCTTTTTGTAAAATAGACACCCAAAGGAATTTAATAATGATGAGTATTTTGCAGATCTCACATTTTTGGCAACTAATAAGATCTGCAAAATACTCACAATGCCTCTTAAATTCATTGAGTGTCTACTTTCCAAAAGGAGGTCATTTGGGGGGTTTGTGTACCATTCTGGCATTTCAGGGCCTCTGAATCTTTGATAGGTAGTCAGAAAGTGTAATGAGGAAATAAAGCCCTTTAAAAGCCTAAAGATGCTTATTGAATTTTGGAAGTACCAGAATGTATTTTGGGGTGTAATTCCACATATACCCATGGCATGTGTGAGCAATAGATCACTTAAGTGACAACTTTGTGTAGAAAAAATTTTTTTTGGTAATTTTCCACAAATTTGTGGTAAATAATAAATTCTTCTATTGACTTAACATGCCTCTCAGCAAATAGTTTGGGGTGTCTACTTTCCAAAAATGGGTCATTTGAGGGGGTTTTGTGCTATCCTGGCATTTTATGCCCAACATTAGAAGCTTCTGCCACACATCACCCATTCTAACTACTTGAAGACTACACCTTTTCTGACACTATTTGTTCACATAAAAAAATCTGTATTTTTTGCTATAAGATTACTTTAAACCCCGAACATTTTATATTTTTTAAATCAGAGACCATAGACAATAAAATTGTGGGTGTTGTAATTTTTGTCACGCAGTACTTGCGTAGTGATTTTTCAAATGCATATTTTTTTGAAAAAAATACACTTTTTTTATTTTAATGCACAAAAATACAACGCATTGGCCCATTGCTTGGTAAAATATAAAAGATGATGTTATGCCAAGTAAATAGATACCAAATATGACATGCTTTAAAACTGTGAACGCCCAGAGCAACGCCGGCAAACTACATACTTTTTTAATATCCATAGGCGATGATTTAAAAGCCTTTACAGGCTACCATTTAGATTTACACAGCAGGTCTAGTGCTAGAATTACTGCCCTCAATATGATGTTTGTGGTGATACCTCACATGTACATGAGGCCGATGCTTGCATAAGCCTTCGTGTGCGATTGTGGGGAACAGGGTGAGCTTTATTTATTTATTTTAACTATTTATTTTATCACAGTGTAGGCGAATGTAAATATCCCCTGTGATAGCAATAGGCAGTGACAGGTACTCTTTTATGAAAAATCTGGGGTATGTTTAGGGGCGGACAACTCATGGAACCCCCTGTGTCCCCACCCACACTGAAGCCACACCCACACAATGCCCTACCTACATATTGCAGCTCAGCTGCATAAGGGAGTATTTAAATATCTACCGCAGCATAGCCTGCAAGAAAGTTCCTGGCTTCTTTCTGTAGAAGCTGCTGGGCATTTCCAGGTTTAAAGATGGCTGTGGCATGGCAGTCATCTTTATGACACTTCCAGGGGCAATTTATGAAAGCAGTGAGCTTGTGTACAAGATCACAATTTGGGCCCTGAAAGCAGAGAAAGAAGTGCGGAGTGCACAAAAATGGATGTGGTTTTTGGGAACTGTAGGCAACACCTGCTGGTTACATTAAAGTACAGTAAAGATACAAAATGACTAAGAGGTTAATTGCCTTGTGCGGCTGTTCAGCTCCCACTCTTTCCTGAGAGAGAGAGAGAGAGAGAGAGGGTGGGGGAGAGAGAGAGGGTGGGAGGGGGGGTGGGAGAAAGAGAGGGTGAGATAGAGAGGGGGGAGAGAGAGAATGTGAGAGAGAGAAAGAGAGAGAGAGAGGGGGAGAGGAGAGAGGGGGAGAGAGGGGCGAGAAAGAGGAGAGGGGGAAAGAGAGGAGAGAGGGGAGAGAGAGAGGGGGAGGGGGAGAGAGAGGGTGGTGAGAGAGGGGGTGTGAGAGAGAAGGTGGGTGAAAGAGAGAGAGAGAGAGATTGGGTGAGAGAGAGGGTGAGAGAGAGGGGGTGGGGGCAGAGAGAGGGGAAAGAGAGAGAGGAGAGAGGGAGAGGTGTGAGAAGAGAGAGATGGGTGATAAGAGAGAGGAGTGAGAAGAGAGAGAGGGGGGAGAGGGGGAGAGAGAGGAGAGAGAGAGAGAGAGAGGAGGGGAGAGATGGAGAGGGGGGAGAGAGGGGAGAGAGAGAGGGAGAGAGAGAGGGAGGGGGGGGAAAGGGGAGAGAGAGAGGGTGAGAGAGAGGATGTGATAGAGAGATGGGGGTGGGAGAGAGAGAAAGAGAGGGTGAGAGAGAGAGAAAGAGAGGGTGAGTGAGGGGGGGGGGGTGAGAGAGAGGGTGAGAGAAAGAGAGAGGGTGAGAGAGAGAGGGTGCAGTAGTGAAAGAGGAAGGTGAAAGAGGGAGGGAGGTGAAAGAGAGAGGGTGAAAGAGAGAGTGAAAGAGAGAGAGTGAAAGAGAGAGGGGGAGTAAGAGAAAGGGAGAAAAATAAGGTGAGATAGAAAGGGGGGAGCAAGGGAGAGGGTGAGAGAGAGAGAGATGGGGGAGAGGGGAGGAGAGAGAGTGTGAAATAAAGAAAGAGAATGAGGGTTAGAGAGGGAGGTAGGGAGAGAGCAGGCGAGAGAGGGAGCGAGAGAGGGGGTGGGAGAAAGGGAGGGAGATAGTGAGGGGAGAGAGTGTGGGTAGAGAGAGAGGGGGGGGAGGGGTGGAGAGGGTGAAATAAAGAGAGAGAATGAGGGTGAGAAAGGGCAAGAGAGAGAGAGAGAGATGGGGAGAGGGGGGAGAGAGAGGGTGAAATAAAGAGAGAGTATGAGGGTGAGAGAGGGAGAGGGAGATAGGGAGCAAGAGAGAGGGTGAGAGAGAGGGGGAGAAAGGGGGGGAGAAAGGGGAGAGAGAGAGAGGTAGGGGAGAGAGAGAGAAGGAGGGAGAGAGATGATGAGAGAAAAGGGATGCGATAGAGAGAGGGGTGAGAGAGAGAGAGAGGGTGTGAGAGAGAGGGGGTGAGAGAGAGAGAGGGTGAGAGAGAAAGGGTGCGATAGTGAGAGAGGGGGGAGAGAGGGTGAAATAAAGAGAGAGAATGAGGGTGAGTAATGGCAAGCGAGAGAGATGGGGGAGAGGGGGAGGGAGAGGGTGAAATAAAGAGAGTAGAGATGAGCGAATTATTCAAAAATTCGATTCGGCTGATTCGCCGAATTTGCGGAATAAATTCGATTCGATGCAAATTTATTCGCTGCGAATTTAACTTATTAAAAGGGTTTCTAGGCTTCAGAGAGTCTTTATATTAGTGCAGAACACTGTACCTTTAATTTAAATGCCCTTGGAGTCTGCTGGGGAAGAGAAATAATACTGTCAGTCAGTATGACATGCAGATGAGTGCCGTCGATCTTAGAATCACCGCACACTTCACTCATTTGGGCAGTCACGGGTCACGACGAAGAAGAAGAAGATGAAGAAGAAGAAGATGAAGAAGAAGAAGAAGATGAAGAAGAAGAAGAAGATGAAGAAGAAGATGATGAAGAAGAAGATGAAGAAGAAGAAGAAGAAGAAGAGGAGGATGAGGAAGAAGAAGAAGAGGATGAGGATGATGAAGAAGAAGAAGAAGATGAGGATGAAGAAGAAGAAGAAGAAGATGAAGAAGAAGATGATGAAGAAGATGATGATGAAGAAGATGATGAAGAAGAAGATGAAGCAGAAGAAGAGGATGAAGAAGAAGATGATGAAGAAGAAGAAGATGAAGAAGAAGATGAAGATGAAGAAGAAGATGAAGAAGAAGAAGATGAAGAAGAAGAAGTAGAAGAAGAAGAAGATGATGAAGAAGAAGAGGATGAGGATGAAGAAGAAGAGGATGAGGATGAAGAAGAAGAAGAAGATGAGGATGAAGAAGAAGAAGAAGAAGATGAGGATGAAGAAGAAGATGAAGAAGATGAAGAAGAAGAAGAAGAAGAAGAAGAAGATGAAGAAGAAGAAGAAGATGAGGATGAAGAAGAAGATGAAGAAGATGAGGATGAAGAAGAAGAAGAAGAAGAAGAAGAGGATGAGGATGAAGAAGAAGAAGATTAAGAAGAAGATGAAGAAGATGAAGAAGAAGAAGAAGAGGATGAGGAAGAAGAAGAAGAGGATGAGGATGAAGAAGAAGAAGAAGAAGAAGATGAGGATGAAGAAGAAGAAGAAGATGAAGAAGAAGATGATGAAGAAGATGATGATGAAGAAGATGATGAAGAAGAAGATGATGAAGAAGAAGAAGATGAAGAAGAAGAAGATGAAGAAGATGAAGAAGAAGAAGAAGAAGAAGAAGAAGAAGATGATGATGAAGAAGAAGAAGAAGATGAAGAAGAAGAAGAAGAAGAAGAAGAAGATGAGGATGAAGAAGAAGAAGAAGATGAAGAAGATGAGGATGAAGAAGAAGAAGAAGAAGAAGAGGATGAGGATGAAGAAGAAGAAGATTAAGAAGAAGATGAAGAAGATGAAGAAGAAGAAGAGGATGAGGAAGAAGAAGAAGAGGATGAGGATGAAGAAGAAGAAGAAGAAGAAGATGAGGATGAAGAAGAAGAAGAAGATGAAGAAGAAGATGATGAAGAAGATGATGATGAAGAAGATGATGAAGAAGAAGATGATGAAGAAGAAGATGAAGAAGAAGAAGAAGAAGAAGAAGAAGATGATGAAGAAGAAGAAGAAGAAGAAGATGAGGATGAGGAAGAAGAAGAAGAGGATGAGGATGAAGAAGAAGAAGAAGAAGATGAGGATGAAGAAGAAGAAGAAGATGAGGATGAAGAAGAAGAACAAGAAGAAGAAGATGAGGATGAAGAAGAAGAAGAAGAAGATGAGGATGAAGAAGAAGAAGAAGAAGAAGAAGAAGAAGAAGAAAAAGAAGAGAATGAGGATGAAGAAGAGGATGAGGATGAAGAAGAAGAAGAAGAAGAAGAAGAGGAAGAGGATGAGGATGAAGAAAAAGAAGAAGAAGAGGATGAGGATGAAGAAAAAGAAGAAGAAGAGGATGAGGATGAAGAAGAAGAAGAAGAAGAAGAAGAAGTAGGATGAAAATAAGAAGAATTCCAGTACAGCAAAAAGTGTATCTGCAGAGAGCTCCGCTATTTCTGACAGTTCTCTGACAGTTCCTTCACATTTACAGCGGTTGAAACATTGTATCTATTTGTTTCTGAATAAAAACGTCTGTATCCTAAATGGAAACAAATAGATACAATGTTTCAACCGCTGTAAATGTGAAGGAACTGTCAGAGAACTATCAGAAATAGCGGAGCTCTCTGCAGGGACACTTTTTGCCGGCTGTAGAAGGGATGAAAATCGGCCCGATCGGGAAAAATTCGATTCGTGCATCCGAAGTTTGCTAATTTTCGGATTCGGTGCGAACCGAATTTTTCCTAATATTCGAAACGAACTCCACTTCGCCAAGTTCGATTCGCTCATCTCTAAAAGAGAGAAAATGAGGGTGAGAGAGAAAGGGAGATAAGGAGAGAGGGAGCGAGACAGAGGGTGAGAGAGAAGGCGAGAGAGGGGAGAGAGGGGAGAGAGGGGGAAAGAGGAGGAGAGATGAGAGAGGGAGAGAGGGGGTGAGAGAGAGGGGGAGAGAGGGGAGAGAGAGGGGGGAGGGAGAGGGGGATAAAGAGAGAGAGGAAAGAAAAAGGGAGGGAGGGTGGGAGAGAGAGAGGGAGAAAAGAGGGTGAGAGAGCGAGAGAGAGATGGGGGGGGTGAGAGAAGGAGAGAGGGGGGGAGGGGAGAGTGAGAGAGGGGGGGGAGAGATGGGGGAAGGGGGGGAGAGGGAAAGAGATGGGGGCGAGTGTGAGGGGGGGAGAGGGGAGAGAGAGGGAGGGGGAGAGGGGTGAGAAAGAGAGAGAACAGAGAGGGAGAGGGAGAAAGAGGAGGGAGAGAGGGGAGGAGAGGAGAGAGGGAGGGAGAGAGGGAGGGAGAGGGAGAGAAGAGAAGGGGGAGAGAGGGGGTGAGCGAGGGGGGAAGGGGGGAGAGAGAAGGAGGGAGAGAGGAGAGAGGGAGAGAGAGGAGGGAGAGAGGGGGTGAGATATAGGAGAGATTATAGAGAGGGGCGAGAGAGGGATAACAAGAGGGTGAGGAGAGAGAGGGAGAGATGAGGGAGAGGGGGTGAGAGAGAGAGGGCGAGTGAGAAAGAGGATGAGTGAGAGATAGGGAGGGAAGAAGAGAGAGGGTGAACGTGAGTTGGTAAGAGAGAAAGTGGGTGCGAGAGAGGGAGAGGGAGAGGGGGAGGTGAGAGAGAGAGAGGAGGGAGAGAGAGAGAGAGAGAGGAGAGCGAGGTAGAGGGATGAGAAGAGAGAGGGGGTTGAGAAGAGGGAGGAGGGAGAGGAAGGAGGGAGAGGGAGGAAAGAAGGGGAGAGAGGGGGAGAGAGGGAGAACGAGAGAGAGAGAGGGGGAGAGAGTGTGGGAGAGAGGGGGAGAGAGATTGGGGACGGGGAGAGAGAGAGGGGGAAGAGGGGAGAGAGAGAGGGAGGAAGGGAAGGAGAGGGCAAGAGAGAGGGAGGAAGGGAAGGAGAGGGCAAGAGAGAGAGATGGGGAGAGGGGGGAGAGAGGGGGTGAAATAAAGAGAGAGAATGAGTGTTAGAGAGGGAGAGAGAGGTAGGGAGAGAGAGAGGGGGTTAGAGAGGGAGAGAGGGGTAGGGAGAGAGAGGTAGGGAGAGAGAGAGGGGGTGAGAGAGGGGATGAGAGGGAGCGAGCGAGAGAGGGAGCGAGAGAGTGAGGGGAGGAGAGGTGGGTAGAGAGAGAGAGGGAGAGAGGGGGAGAGGGAGAGAGAGGGGGTGAGGGTGAAATAAAGAGAGAGTGAGGGTGAGAAAGGCCAAGAGAGAAAGAGAGATGGGGGAGAGGGGTCAGAGAGAGGGTTAAATAGAGAGAATGAGGGTGAGAGAGGGAGAGAGGGGGTGAGAGAGAAGGTAAGAGAGGGAGAGAGGGGGAAGGAGGGAGAGAGAGAAAGGGGGAAGAGACGGGCAGAGAGGGGGGTAGGGGGGGAGAGGGAGAAGGGGGGAGAGGGAGGGAGAGTGAGAGAGAGAGGGGAGAGAGAGAGGGGGAGAGAGAAGGTGAGAGAGAGAGTATGTGATAGAGAGGAGGGTGAGAGAGAGAGAAGAGAGGCTGTGAGAGGGGGAGGGCAAGAGAGAGGGGGGTGAGAGAGAGAGAAGATGAGAGAGAAAGGGTGCGATAGTGAGAGGGGGGGGGGTGAAATAAGAGAGAGAATGAGGGTGAGTAAAGGCAAGAGAGAGAGAGATGGGAGAGAGGGGGAGAGAGAGGGTGAAATAAAGAGAGAAAATGAGGGTGAGAGAGAGAGGGAGATAAGGAGAGAGGGGGCAAGACAGAAGGTGAGAGAGAAGGCGAGAGAGGGGAGGGGGGGAGAAAGGGGGGAGAGAGAAGGGAGAGAGAGAGAAAGGGGGAGGGGGAGAGAGTGGTAGGGGGGAGAGAGGGAGAAGGAGGGAGAGAGGGAGAGGGAGGGTGTGAGAGAGAACGGAGATAGAGAGGAGAGAGGGGGAGAGTGGAGAGAGGAGGAGAGATGAGAGAGAGGGGGGAGAGAAGGGGGGAGTGAGAGAGAGAGGGAGAGAGGAGGAGAGATGAGAGGGGGAGTGGGGTGAGGAGAGAGGGGAGAGAGGGGAGAGAGAGGGGGAGAGGGAGAAGGGGATAAAGAGAGAGAGGAAACATGGAGGGAGGGTGGGAGAGAGGGGGGTGAGAAAGAAAGAGGGAGAGAGAGAGAGAGAGAGAGAGAGAGAGAGAGAGAGAGAGAGAGAGAGATAGAGGGGTGAGAGGAGAGAGAGAGGGGGAGAGAGCGAGAGAGAGATAGGGGGTGAGAGAAGGAGAGAGAGGGAGAGAGGGAGAGGGAGGGCGAGGGAGAGAGAGGGGAGAGAGGAGAGAGATGGGGGGAAGGGGGAGGGAAAGGGAGAGAGATAGGGGGAGAGTGTTATGGGGGAGAGGGGGAGAGAGGGAGGGAGAAGGAGAGAGGGGGAGAGAGAAGGGGGAGAAAGGGGAGAGTGAGAGAAAGGGGGAGAGAGGGGGGAGGGAAGGAGAGAGGGGGGAGAGAGGGGGAGAGAGGAGAGAGAGGGGGAGAGAGAGGAGGGAGAGAGGGGAGAGTGAGAGAGATATGGGAGAGAGGGGGAGAGAGAGGGAAACAAGAGGGTTGAAAAGAAAGAGAGGAGAGATGAGGGGAGAGGGAAAGAAAGGAGAGAGGAAGAGAGAGAGAGGGGGAGAGAGGGAGAAAGAGGGGGAGAGAGAGGAAGGAGAAAGGGGGGAGTGGGAGAGAGGGAGAGAGAGAGGGAAAGAGAGAGGGAGGGAGGGAGGGAGGGAGGGAGGGGGGAGGGGGGGAGAGAGAGGGGGGGCGAGAGTGAGGGGAGAGAGAGGGGAGAGGGGGGAGGGCGAGAGAGAGGGTGAGTGAGAGAGAGGATGAGTGAGAGATTGGGAGGGAGGGAGGGAGGGTGTCAGGGATGCCGGTGTGACCCAGAAGTGTGTGGACTGACAAGGGAAAACGTAGGCTTCAGATATAGTACAAATATAATTATTGAGACAAACAATACAAATATAAACGCAGTTGCCCCAACCCCCAAGCTAACAACAAATACATACAACAAGGTGAAACAAACCCAAACCTAAACTGATATAGATACACAGGTACATACACATATAGAGCACAACGTAGTAAGGCAGGCCGGGTCCATAACTATCGGGCAGGTAGGTACAGGAGGAGCAGGCGGAGAGAATGGTCAGGGTCACAAGCCAGGGATCAAACAGGAGAAGTCAGCAGAGGTCAGGATCAGGCAGGGTCGGCAACAAGTCAGGCAGAAACAGAACAGGAATGCAGGTTACAAGATACAGGGGCCCATGGAAAAACACACACCAAGGCACAGACTGTAGGTCTGGCCATCCCTTAAATACACCACCTGCAATCAGCCCCAGGTGATGGCTAATTGCCGAAGTGAACCTCTGGTTGTTGAGAGCACTCGCTTGCCAGCCCTGGTACTGCAGCCCACAAGGCAGGTGAGTCCCACCACTATTGGCAAGTCCATTCCTGACAGAGGGAGAGAGGGTGAAAGAGAGAGCTGGTGAGAGAGAAAGTGGGGAGAGAGAGGGAGAGGGAGAGAGAAAGTGGGGGAGAGAGAGAGAGAGGGAGAGAGAGGGAGAGGGATGAGAAGAGAGAGAGGGGTAAGAAGAGGGAGAGGGAGGAAGAGGGAGGGAGGGAGGGGGGGAGGGGAAGAGAGAGAGGGAGGAAAGAAGGGGAGAGAAGT